>NW_024802939.1:1615197-1646526 GCF_019175285.1 Sceloporus undulatus | reverse complement strand
GCTGGTCTCGGACCTGCTTTTGATCCAGGGACCCTCTTTCTCTCTTTCTGAAGTCAATCTCCTTCTGCAAAATCAGGGCTCCCAACGAGGAAGGATTGGGCCCCTTCGCCCCAAAGTGTGATCCCCCTCCCCCTTCTGTCTTAGCCATCTAGAACCTTTTGCATTTCTTTTATTTGCTTTGGGGTGGACATAACGTTGTTACCATCCGCAGGGGTAACTTCAGAAAAAGTAATTGTAGTAAACGGGGAGCCTTTCCTCACCTTCCATTTTTTGGAAAGGCGGGGTATAAATAAAATTATTATTATTATTATTATTATTATTAATTCTTTGCAAAATTGAGGATACGGGTTGCAATATATATATATATATATATATATATATATATATATATGCCTCCTAGTTCCGTGATTTGCACTTTGGAAACCAAAGAAAGGGGTGTTTCTCTCTTTCTTTCTTTCCTGGCAGATTCAGGGGAGAGTGCGTGTGACACATGCCATACATCAGAAGTTATGAGCAGAGGAACATTAAAACTGCTGGGACCGACATTTTGCTTGATCAAACTTTATTGAATTTAAATTAAGCAGCATGATTAACTACAGGAAACGTGGAGGGAACCTAGGCAATTTCTGCCACCCACTTGATGGGAAGGGAAGCTGTATCTATCACAATCCCAACAACTAAAAAAACAATATTTGCACTCAGTCTTTTTCACCGAACAGTTGGTGTTTTTTTTTTACAGTATTCAGAGCAGCAGAGCAAGTACTCGGAGTGGAGTATGATGGTCAAAGGAATTTCAATTTTTGTAAGTGCATGTCCATTTTTCTTATATGCTGCCATTGATCAGATTCATCCATTTCAGAATTAAAATACTGCTGACACAAAAGTCTGCGCTGTTACAATCATAGCGTCAGCCCCACAGACTTTCTGATTTAAGGATTCAGCTTGTTATCTATGGGCTGCACAAGTAAATATTTATCCAGATGCAATGTGGGACAATGGCTCTGTCAATCTCAGAGGGAAACTTTTTCTTTTCTTTTTTTCAAAAAGTCTTGTTTGTGCCATAAAAAATAAGTTCCAAAAAGAAGAGATTTTAGTCCAGATTTTAGTCCAGGTAGCAGTGCTGGCATTTCATGCTCTTCACATACTGATCATGTTTATGTATGACCGGAAGCATCTGGAGCAGCTTTGGAGGGTGCTCCAAAGCAAAAGGTTGATAAAATCTACAACTAGTTTTCTGCATTGGGGGGGGGGGGGGACAAACTTCTGGGCTGAAACAGACATTTTCCAACTGACATTTTTTCATACACCTCTTTTTAAAACTGTGTTGTTAGTTTATATTTACCATTACTAACATATTGATCATTCTTTCCTTCCTACTACAAACATACTTCATTTTTTTAAAAAAAAGTGTAATACTACTAATAATAATATAATATATTTATATTCCAACTTTCCCCAGGGGAATCAAAGCAGATAACAACAACGATAAGAATAAAACATCACAAAAAAATTGCAATTAAAAAGGAACAACCCCCATATCCCAACCCTCCCCCCAACATTCGGAACGTATTTCTTCAATTCAGTGAACTGTTATCTCTGTCACAAACTTCTCCCTGAAGTTACATGTCATACCTAACAAAACCAAGACATAGTTGTTGTTTTTTTATTTTATTCAGTAATAAAAGAAAAATTGTATGCATTGGAAACTATATTCTCTGCGTATGTGTGTGTTACTATTGCTTGACATTCAGCTGGCAGGTCTGACCAAGTATATTAAACTTTGATACACTCTGAGCTGACATTATTTCAGAAACAAAACTGATTTCGGGATCAGTTTCGGTGTGAATTATGACAAAGAGGAACACCATGTTATTATTAATATTAATAATAATATTAATAATAAATAATATTAATCCCATGGTCCCAGAAGTGAAGAAGGCTTTAAGGCTCTGCAGTGTCCACACAGTGTATGTGTGGGGATGCAAAACATTAAGAGAAGTATATCCTAGCTTCTTACATATAGTTTAGCTTCTTATATGTGGCCTAATATTCTTTGCTGAAACTGCATTAAAAGTTTGAAGGCTTGCATTCCAATTGCATGCAAATGTATGGGACTTTGTGTGTTTCTCACTAGCTCTATAAGTTTGTGTTGTGGGAGGCTTGGGGAGGAAATGTAATGACAAGAGACAACTATGTTAAGTGACTATCTCCCCAGTTTTTTGAAAATGTTCTCCCCCCCCCCCCCCCCACCCCCAGGAATAAATCTGACTTCAGGAATCCAGGCATTCATCAAAATTTAATATGTTTCTTTAAATGTGCAACAAAAACTGGAGAAGAAGAACAAAACATAAAGCTTTTCATAAGCTTCAGGCAATATCTGTACGTGACCTGGATAATCTTACACACACACACACACACACACACACACACACACACTCCCCTCCAGTCCTACAAATATACTGTATAAGAAGTAAAAACTCTTGAAATAATATATTTCACTTGTTATTGATGCATGATTTATATATTGTTGTAAGTCATTTATTTCACACACACACACACACACACACACACACACACCCCTTTAATATCAGTGGGAAAACTGGGAGACACAGAGTAGGAAAAGAAAACGCATATGATGGGAACTCAGATTGAGAGCTGGGCTTCTCCTTAGTAATGTTTGAAAGTGTTAATGTATTTATATTTCGGCTTTACAAATTATGAGTTCAACCAGATTGAAGGAGGAGGGATGCTCATGATATATGACCACCAAAAAACTAAGAAATATTCAATACCAGCCCAAGTAAATCCTCAATTTAAAATGTCAGCTGCAAAACATAAATCCCTTTGAGAGGTTTCAAATCATTGTGACAAAGTTGCAATCCTGAGGTCCAAACCACTTGTGGGGGCGGGGAGCAAGTAATCCCTGCTCTTACTACAGGTTAATACAACTCGAGCTATTTTTCTCCTTCTTTTAATCTCCTCTCCTATCTTTTATGAATTTTGCCTGTGTATATTGTGCCACCGCAATTCATTAGAATCATGTTGCTATGTCTCCATGGATGGCAGGAGTGCAAAGTTTACTTATCACAAAATTCGCTGAGATTTTCTTCAACACAGTGTGGTTTTAAAACCCCTGAAGTCATGTGAAATAAGAGACCTGACCTCGAGACACTATAAACTTGGCTGGTCTGGTTGTAGGTTGAAAGGTCAGGCTTGCTGGGGTAACTCCTGAGGCTGTTTCAAACTAATAGTTACATTTGATTCGAACAAGGTTTTGTTAAAATGCCCAAGTTTCATGATTTAAACTGTATTATTGGCATGTCTGGAACACTACAGAGAAGCCGACAGTTTAAATCCAGCAGAAAGCACAATAAATTAAGACAAGAAGAAGGTGGATCTGCTCTATAGATGAATGGATAGACTATTTAAACAAGCAACTAATTATTATACTTTGTCATCCTGCTTCATTTTCATACCCTTATTTATTTATTTTTTGCTCCTCCAGGAGCTCCTCTTGTTCTGCAGTTTATATCGTGAATTTTCCTTTGTCCTCTCTTTAATTTCTAACAATGTGTTCAGTATTTTTTTTCACCGAGTGTATAGCAAGCAATTGCATACATAAGGAACAATGTTGACCATGCTCTTTTGTGTGAGCATCATTGTTAATTTTGCCAGCCATACTTTAGTTAGGAAATTCAGGAAGCACCAATGAATATCAAAATGATACTTCTTCAAACCACCACAAAAGTAAGTTTCACAGCCACTCTTATTGATTAAAAAAAATAGTTCAAAACTTATTAAGGCCAGGAAGTGTCCAAAGATGTTGGTTTCTGCATTCCTAAACTCTGGATTTTCTCTGTCAATTAATTCAGAAATCTTAAAGGGAAGTGATTTTCTTATTGTGCCCTATTCCTCAGCAAAGAAAATGAGTTATCTGCTCAAGTTTTATTCTTTGTGGGTGTTGAAAGTTAGACATTCACAAAAACACAAATATTTTTTCAAAAGATCAGCAGCAAAAGAAATTAAACTACAGTCAATCAACAAGGACCAGATGGTATTCATTTGAGAATTCTAAAGGACCTAAAACCAATGTAACTGAGCTGCTAACCAAAATATGTAATTTATCATTGAACACAGCTATGCTACCAGCAAGCTGGAGACTGGCCAAAGTTGTACCCATCTTTTTAAAAAGGTGTTAATGATGATCCTGGGATTTAAACACTGGTGATTCATGTTACAAAGGGTTCCCCCCCCCAAAGAAGTGATAAAATAAAACAAAAATCCCAGAAAACATGCAAATACTATACATCTTATTTCAGAATATGTAATTTCTGCTAATGCTTATAAGGTGAAGAAGCCAATGTAGCAAAGATTTGACTTCAAACTTATTAAAGTGTGTGATGATGTTCCATACTCTATCTGTTTCACACCAAAAAGATAAATACCAAATAATATTTTGCATTTGAACCCTAGGTGTGTTCATTTCTGTAATAAACCCCACTGTGATCAGTGGATTACTCCCAAGGTTTAGTTTAAAATATTATACACGGCTGCTGCACTGCTGAACATGCTAGAAATTTTCAAATTATATTTAAAGCAAATGTGCATGGGATGGAGATGCAAGGCTTCAAACATAGGAAGCGCACTTACAGGTAAGTCTGACAAAACCTAAGAGGACTGACTTCTAAGAAAATATTTTTTTAAGATCAGAGTGTATACCTGTCACAGACTCAAACTGAGGTAGGCTATACAAATCAATTAATATGTGCATGGATATCTCTTAACTTCAGAACAACTCCAGAACATAAATCAACTGTCATGTTTCATTATGACCCTAGTTAACATACTATTGCAACTAAAAAAAGCTGAGGCATAACTATGAAATGACTTACCTGAGGCAATTGACGAAATAGTACCAGAGCCATAGATGGTGCAGTATGTGAATTGTTGCAATACTGTGCTAGGGCTTAGATACTTCTCCATTCTATTGGTAAAATATAAGAATAACCAATTAATTGTAGAGGGAGAGGTTAATGAGATGTCCAAGAGATCAATATCAGAACGGTAGTGGTGGTGTGTGACATATTTATCGACAATTTAGGAAAAAAGTCAGTTGTTAGATGGTATAGTATTCAAACCAGAAAGATTAAATCCTACTCTTTGTGTAGAAATATTTTGTACAGTTCTCTCATTGCAGTGTAGCAACAATCATAGTCCAATGCTCAAACTACTACACCACACTGGCTCCCTAAATGCAACTTATGAGCCCTATATGGCAGTTTACTCAGTATTAGGCATGTCTCTTCTTTTTGCTGCCTGCCTCAGACTGAGAACAAACAAATGTGGCATAGATAATAAGCTGTGCACCTAAGAATCTATTGAGAGAAGCCATTGCTGATCTAGCTCAGTTTTGTCTATATGCACTGAGTGGCCAACTTTTGAAACGGGAGTCTTTTCCAGTCTTACATGGAGATGTCAGAGTCTAAACTAAACTCCTATGCTAGAGAGAATATGTCTAGTATGCAGAGTTAGGGCTACCAGGCATCCTTAAACTGGGGGAATGGATCTAGGCACTCCAAAAGGATCTATTCATGTCTAGCACTGCTTGATAGGTTTTTTTAAAATAATATTTTCCGCTTAACAGATCTCCCAAGGTTGTTCCCTTCTTTTTCATATTTTTTGGATATACAGTATATTGTTTGTACATGTCTTGGTGTCCATTGCTCAATACCTTCCAAATAAAGAGGGAGATAACTTATTCTTATAAGATGACAGGATTTCAACTTTAGCAAGGATTAGCAGGCTGAAGATGAATCCAATACTTAGACCCAAATTTGCCATTTAAACACAGACTATCAGAAAGTGCCAGAGGTTTAAAGGTCCTATTTAAGAAGCAAATGGAGGGCATTGATAATGAGAATATCCTCTTAATGCCAAGATTCTTTCCAAAAATTTTAAAATACCATCCCAAAATTATGCCCAGTTTTCTTAATACAGGTAAAACCATATGGCTAGAGATAATATAGTGTAAGCCTGCATTTTTATTTATTTGCTGCAGCAGCGTTGATTCAAAATTGTGACCTACTAAGGAAAAGTAGGGGGCAGTATTCACTGGTCATATAGGCCAGGCTGGGGGCGGAGTTGGGGCGTGGTGTCCACATGATGCATGCCATGATTCTGCCCCCAGGGCGGTGTGACACTGTGCACCACTTCACATGGTGTGTGGCATCGCGGTGCTCCTCTGGCACTGTGTCCACACGATGCACCGCCAAATGAGCACCTTAAAGCTGTGGCACCACTGCTGTCACACCCTTTCCAGGGTGCAAAAAGGATCCGCTTTTGTGCCCTGGAAAGACCAGATTGGGCACAGTGTGCGGTTGCTGCGGCCCCAATCGGGCACAGCTGGAGGCAGCTGCAAGACACCCCTTAGGGGCAGTCTGCACAGCCTCTAGGACTCACCAGTGGTATCACCTTGCCTTTCTCCAACTTCCTGGCCTTGGGAGGGAAAGGGCTGCTTTGCTCAGTTCACACAGCTAAAGCCTCTGCAGTGGGGAGGAGTAAGAAGGCCAATAAAAGAGCATGGGCTATGTTTGAAGGAAGAAAGGCAGAAACAGCAAGACATGAGAAGGGCTGCATAGGACTGCCTTGGACCTGAGATGCAGGGGAATTAAAGGCTGTGAACAAGAACTTGTGCAACAGCTAAACCAAAGCTTTTCTTTGGTATATGAGGCAGGGACGTAGCCAGGATTTTAGGAAGGGGGGGGGGTCCAGACTAAGTGCCACCATTATATTGGGGCTTGGGTGCGGCAGCGCAGCAGCACACACCATTCATTTTTCTAATGGAAGGGGGGGTCCAGACCCCAAGAACCCCTCCCCCTTGGCTACGTCCCTGTGTGAGGTCACCCAAGAGAGCTGTAAGCAAAGACGGACTTACAGAATGCTGGAAAGTAAGGCCCGCTACAAATGGGGAAGCCAGACAGGTTGGTAATGTAAAGGACTTGAGTTGCTGATTTGAAGCACCTTTTTGTCATATGTTGTTGTGTGCCTTCAAGTAATTTCTGGCTTATGGCAAAACTATCTTCTCCTTTTTTTGCAAGATTTGTTCACAGTGGGTTTATCATCACCATCTTCTGAGGCTGAGACAATGTGATTTGCTCAAAGTCACCCAGTTGGTTTCCATGGCTGAGCAGAGAGGAATTCAAAGCCTGGTCTCCCAGAGCCATAGTCCAGTGTCAAACCACTACACCACACAGGCTCTGCCTTCTTGGCACTCTAAATGTCCCAGTCTATCCCTTCCTGGGCTTTTCATATTGCAACTTCTTACCACAGCCTACCAAAGACTGAATCCTGAAACCACTTATCTGTATATCACTGAATCTCATTCTGTAGCTATGTTCATGAGTGCATTTGCTATTTTTCTTATCTGAGAATAGATAAGAATTTAGAATCTATTTAGAATAGATACTCTTAAAAACTAGCATACAGACATTTCTTCCTATGTTAGAGGCTCTGAGTCTGATGGAGAAGTCCTGCAAGCTGGGGGAGTGGGGGCAGGTGGTGTCTGATGTGCCCTTTCCCATGGAGCATACAACCTTAGCTACAACTATCAATATGCATGAGGACTACAAAAGAACAGATTACCTCATTTAATAACAGTGCAGAAGAATGGATGTCTTTTATTTGGACATCCCAAAAAATATCCAAACAAAAGACATCCATTTTGTCCAGTTAATAGTGAAGGGAATTGTCTCTCGTTTTGTAGCCATCATACTATATCTATTGATCAGGCTACAGTCTGGACATAGCAAAAGTTCAGAACCAGCATGTTATAGCAGTTTGAGTGTTGAGTCAAGAATCTGGCAGACCAGACATTAAATCCCAACTCAGCCATTGACATCCACTGGATAACCTGGGGCAGCTCTCTCAGACTCAGAGAAAAGGAACAGTAAATTTCCTCTGAACAGATCTTGCCAAAAAAACTCTGTGATGTGTTCATCTTAGGGTTTCCATAAGAAATGACGTGAAAGCACACAACAACAAGAAGCAAAACCTTCTACCCAGTGACTAGTCTGCTACTCCAGTACGATACAGTCCTTTGGACTGAATAAAAAAGAAGTGGAAATAATATGGCTCCTGGTGGCACCAGTTTGGGACTGCAGTGATGGCCTGCTTTGGGAGTTGGCTGTGCAGTCACTGCAGACCCGGACCAATCATGACCGGATCAGCCTCTGGCCACTCTTTACTGCCTGTGTGCTTTGGCCCTATATTAGCAATGGTTATACCCTTCAGTGTGATTACTTTGTCTGATTTTAATCCAGAGAAGCTGAAAAACATACACCAGTGTCTTATTCAGGTCCGGGACAGACCACCCCGAAAGGGCGGCCTGGCAGTGGCCTGTTTCCCTCATTTAATAACAGTGCACCATCTGTCCAGAGTAAAAAGAACCTGGAAAAACGGGTTCTTTTTACTGTGCTGGCGAATGTCACAAGTACGCCAATGGTGCACTCGTGACGTAAGTGACGCGCACCAATGTGTATATGCTGCATATCGCTTATGTCAAGATGGTGGTGCCCGTAGGGACAGGACGCTGGCATCAGGACATCACCATGTTGTACTAGGGTTAGGGACCGTGCAGTTGGTGCACGGTACTTAACCCTAGTATCACTGCCACCGCCACACCCCATTCGGCCTGTCTGTTTTGGGCCTCAGATTCTTCAAAGCCTAATTACTCTTTGCACTTCTTTGAGAAGTGCCAAAGAGCTGCTGTCACTGCCATTTTTTCACCCAGGCATTCCAAAAAGTCAGAAGTGGCACCATGCTTCTTTTAGGTGCTCTTGGGATGGCTTAAACTCTACCCTTTCCCACTTCCAATTGAATAGTATCTCCCAACACATTATAAAGACTGATGAAAATAGTCCTTGCTGGCTTCAGGTGGATCTAGTTTATCAATATGGGGGAAAAAAAGCTTCTGATTGCTAGAACAACTAACTCAACTGGGAGAGAAGGGTGTTCTCAGTTGTATATAGAGTACTGAGTCTGTGATATCAGCAAAATAATTGTTTAAATCCCAGTATTTAAACTGGCTCCCCACCTCCCCACCCCAGAATTTAATGAAAGGTTCAGTATATGATGATTTCTCATATGCCAGGGAAGTGGCAAAAGTGTTCAGACATTTTGTCTCATATTGCAAATTAAACAAATATCCAGCAGTTGGCACTATAAAATGTACCTTTTTTCCCTTTTAGCCACTGAGAAAAAAGGGAAGGCTGCAAAGCAACCAGAATTTAGTGAGGATGAGTTTAGCGAAAGGTCAATCGGCTAGAGTTCCCTATAACACTAGGATTCCACAAGAGATCACTAGGGGTTCTACAAAACGTGATTGAAAAATAAACTTTTTTTGAGCTGTAGATATAACAACACTTGCCTGTAAAAAAAAAGGTTCATAAAAACTTGTATGTGCTGATTTTATAAGGAATTTGTGTTCTAAATCCAAAAAACAACTTCAGATTTGTTCCATCATGTACACTTTTTTTACAACTTTTTCTGTGTTATAACATGTGACTAAATGAAATGATCCTGCAAAAAGTAGTAAAAATGTTGAAGTCTTCTAACAGACTATTAAAACACTTTAATCCACTGATATGAAACACAAAAATCCAATCAAAATCACCAGAAGAAATCGTACTGGAACATCAGTGTCTGCACTTAATCAAAGCTGAGTAGCAACTGAATTGATAAAACACTGAATTTGTGAAAGAACTGTGTATTTTTTTAATTCACCCACAAATACATTAAAAACAGCTACAATGTTGAAATAAAAATGTTTTCATCTCAGACCTGTGTTATTTTTATGCAGGGGTTTCCTGACTCTGGAAAATTATTTCAGTGGTTCCCAAGGAGGGGGGGAGATTGAGAGAGGCTGGTTTGGAGTAATTATCAGTTTTGCAGTCCCTTGCATTCCTCATCCTTAAAAAGATGCAAATGATGAAGAATCTGGCATACATAAGGTCCATAATAGAATTGGCAAGGTCATGTCATCTCCAAGGCAGATTACTGTATCATGGCCTAGATGTGAATGTTCTTGAAGGTTATAGAAAACCTTAAGATGGCTCAAACAGCAGCCACCAGGCTTCTGACACTCTGACAGATTAGATTACATTACATTTACAGTATCTTTTACCGGTTTCACTGGTTGTCAGTTTGTTTCTGGGCTTAGATGGTTTTCACTCATAAAATCCTAATTGGTCTAGGACCATGTGGGGATGGCTCTGGCACCGCCCTGCACATTTCCACCACGACGTTCAGTTTCCATACTTGTAAAGAAGCAAAAGAGCTGGTACACATGGAGTTGCTCAAAACTGAAAGCAAACGTTTTATTAACAGTCTTTAACTAAACAAGCTGGGGAATTAACTGTTTCTTCGCAGTGTCCTACATGAACTCAAAGCAGTTATTGGAACTCTTTGGCTGTGTGGCTTTAAAGAGTCTTTTCCAAGGGCTCCCAATCATCCTTCTCCCAGGCTCCTGGAGACTGTCCTGCAACCCAGCATCTTCCCCTAATATCCCACCACACCGGGAGATATCCGCTATTGGTTTTTGGGAGTGCTGTATCCACTACTGAAGAAGCCTTGGGCCAAGCCTTCAGAAATCCATCTTCTACTGGGTCTTAGATGCAGCCTGGGCTTCCCTTTCTAGGTCTCACCCCACACCTCTATAAACAGGCTGACCAGCCTTCCCCTTCTACCTTTAGTGTAGCTTCTTTTTCCCTTGTCACAGCTACATCCTCCATCCTCTTTACAACACCTCTCCTCCTCAAGTTCACCTCTCACTCACTCTTTAATTCCTCCCTCTCTTGCTCAGCCTCCCTTTCTCCCTCTAATCTCTTCCAGCTACTTTCCTGTTCCTCCTCTCGTCTGCCCTTTCCCTCTTATTCTGTCCTGGGCAGGGGACAACCCTCCCCTCCACCTGCTCTTTCACAGATCCCCCATGCAAAGAGGGTTGTCCCAGTGTCACATATCCATGGCCCCTGCTAAGAAAAAAAAATCTACATTAACATGTTGTTGGCCCATTCGCTGTTCAATCTTAAAAGCATAAGGTTGCAAGGCTGAATACAACTGTGCCAATCTGGAATTAGTATCCTTCATAGATAAAAAACCACTGCAATGGAGTACGGTCTGTAACTAAAATAAAAACTTCTCCCAACAGGTAATAATTTAAGGTCAACACCACCCACTTGACTGCCAAGGCCTCCTTTTCCATAGCTGTACATTTTCTCTTTGCAGGCGACAAAGAACTGGGTGTTCAAATAAAGAACTTGGTGTTCACCATCCTCCCACTGTTGGGTCAACACTGCACCCAGTTCCACATCTGAAGTATCCATTTGCAGTATAAATGTTTTATCAAAATCCGGAGCTTTGAGGACTGGCTTGCTGCAAAGATTTTCCTTTAAAAAACTAAATGCTCACTGTTTTCCAGGGCCCCATCTCACCTTTTGTCTTTGTTAAATCCATTAATGATCCAGCTATCTGTGAAAACCAAGGAACAAACTTCCTATAAGAATTTGCCAGCCCCAAGAAGTGCTGCACCTGTTTTTGAGTTATAGGTTTGGGCCATTCCAACATGTTAGCAATCTTTTCCGTCAGTGGCTGGATATTACCATTCCTTACCCAATATCCTAAATATTTTACTCCTCTCCTAGCTATGGCACATTTAGCAGCATTGACTGTTAATCCAGCCTTTCTAAGATGGCTCTGCACTTTATGCAGATGTAACATATGTTTTTCCCAGGTCTCACTAAAACAATGATGTCATCTATATAAGCAGCAGAAAACTCTAACAATGGTGCTAATCCCCTATCCATCAGCCTTTGGAAGGTGGCTGCTGCACCATGTAGCATTTTTTTGAACTGGAATAAATCTTTTGGGGTAACAAAGGCTGTTTTTTCTCTGTCCTTGGGTGCTACAGGAATTTGCCAGTAACCCTTCATCAAACTGAGTGAGGATAAATATTTAGCTCATCCCAGTTATTCAGCCCCTGGCATAGGTTATGCATCAAAGCTAGATATTGCATTTAATTTTCTGTACTCAATGCAAAACCTCACTGAGCCATCCAGTTTGGATACCAAAACCAGCTGGGTTCTCCATGAGCTGATGGACTCTTCAATCACTCCTAAAGCTAGTGTTTTATCCACTTCTTTATTAATAACTCCTTGCAATAGCCTTGGCCAAGATCTGAAAAGGACCTAGTGGTCTCTTCCAACTCTACGATTCTATGATTCTATGATTCTATGATTCATTATAACTCTGTTTTGGGTCTTAATAGGATGTTGTAACAGCACGTTAAAGTAAACAAATGCTGAAAACAACTGCATCCAAAAAATACCCAATAACTTCATTTGTATACAAGTTGACACCTGAAGATCAGGAAAAAATTGATTAGGCTCTTTCTTCAGGAATGCCATTTTCAATAACTGGAAACACATACTGGCAGGAAGCTTGACATTATTGAGATCATTTGACCAGCAGACATTCTTTGAGCAAGCCTCTTTTGAAGTCAGAATATGAACGTGTAGTGGAATCTGTGCAAGAAAAAATGAACAAAGCACTGTGTCTTGCACTACTTATAGATGGTTGGACAAATGTGAGAGGAGAAGGAATTATAAATTTTGTGATAATAACATCTCAACCAGATTTTTACAGAAACAGGAGAGAACAAGACATACTGCATAGAATATCAGTAGTCAAGGTCGGCTGTGTCAGCCCAGGATTCTCTCTGCCCCATCCAGGATTCACCCCTTTTCACTCGCTGCCCCTCACTCCTGGAACCTTCTTCCCCTGTGAGCAAGGGCCATCACTTCTTTAACCAGCTTCAAAACGGAGTTGAAGACCATCCTGTTCAGAGGAGCCTTCCCAGGCATTGCATGATTATCATTTGCTATTTGATGTTCTTTTGTTGCCTGTTTTATCGTACCATTTCCTGTATTTCTATGTATTTTATATGTATTATCCTATTATTTCTTAGATTGTATGCCATAGGCAGGTTTACTCTTATATATTTGTTTTATGTACAGCACTGTGCAAGTCTACAGCACTATATAAATAAAGAATATAATAATAATAATAATTGTAAAATATGTAAAATCCTACAGAAAACTGATAGTACAGTTGGCCCTCTGTTTTTCTAGAGGATTCGTTCCAACCCCCCCCCCCATGAAAACTTACTGATATTCAAGGCCCATTGGCTTGAATGGTGGGGCATGCCTGCAAGTGCACACGGGCGCACGCCATGGGCACATGCCCCATTAGTCCATTTGCCCCCTGTGGGTATGTGAAGGGCACGGATTTCAAATCCATGAAAATGAAGGGCCGACTGTATTTGCTTTGATGACTGACAATTCCAACAATATGAAAGCAGCATGGGAGGTCATAACGGTTAAGTATTTACATATTACTGCAGTAGGATGGAATTTCATGGGCTAAACCTGCTTCTTAATGATATTACAAAACTGGACACCCTTCAAATGATCTACAGATAATCAAAAGAAGTTTTAAAACATGTAAAACTACTAATACTGTAGCTACAGTTTTCAAGAAAAAGCAAGTAGAAAAAAATGCAAAGAATAAAATGTATCGCTGAAGCTGTTTAGTAAAACTTGGTGGGGTGGAGTGTTGATCTCCTTGAAAAGTTTACTAAAAACGCAAAGAAGCTTTTCAAGAAACAGTAATAGCTGAAGATCTTAATGTATCTAGGAGTTCTTGATGAGGATGTTTTCTGGGTTCAGCTGCAGAATTCCCTAAAGATTCTAAAGCCAATTTGTGCAACAATCACTGCATCTGAATCAGACAGTGCACTTCTGTGAGAAATTCCTGATCAAATGGCCAAGATAAAAACAACTGTTTTTGAGCATCTCAGAGTATCTTCACTTATAACAATTGAAGAAAGTAAAGTGATTTTATTTTAAAAAGGAAGAATTTTGTTGACACCCAATTCTTATTGCTGCGAATCTGTTGGATCCAAGATTCAAAGGTGGAAATATAAGTGATGATAGCACTGTAACCATATTTGACTGGGTTACAAACAAACACTTAGGACTTGATGGTGGGAAGGTACTTTCAAATATTGCAGAATATAAACCAGGGATTTGGTCCAAGAATGTAGTCTGGAATTCTGCCAAACATACCCCTCCTACAATATAGTGGCAATCTCTGCACAACATAGCCTGTGACTCTTCTTACTTCTCCCCTTCTTCAGATTCCTCCATCTTCTGCAGCATGTGAAAGAATCTGGTCTACGATTCAAAACACTCACACTAAATCAAGAATTTTATTCATGCTGCAGCAAATCTGTTGGATCCAAGATTCAAAGGTGGAAATATAAGTGATGATAGCACTGCTACTACATTTGACTTGGTTAGAAAACAAACATCACACTTAGGACTTGATGGTGGAAAGGCAGAAATAAACTGACATGTGTAAGGGCAGAGAAGCTTGTTCCAGACCAGGTAAAATTTCATCTTTGAGAAGTCCATGATAACTGTAATAATAGCAAACACAATGAAGCAGAAGCAGAGACTGATACTGATAATGATAGCTCAGAAAATGAGTCTGATTAACTTTTATGCCTGTTCATTGAATCTTAGTCCCTCCTCCCTTCAACCCCTCCCCCCAATTATTTTTATGTAAATAAGTTCTTTATGGCTATTTGATATTGTGGAGAGGAAATATAAATAATTTTGTGAAGTCGAAGGTATGATTGGAGCTCCTTCCTGGTTTGGTCCGCTGGGCGCAGCCTTCACACGGCTGCGCCCAGCGAACCAAAGGAGAAAGGGGCCAAGCAGCCCCTTTCTCCTCCTCCCTGCTGCCGCGGGGTGTCCTTGGGGCTTGAAGCCCCAGGGACACCCCTTTTCAGGCTGCGGGGAAGGGGCCTTTTGCCACTTCCCCGCAGCCTGAAAAGCGGCGGATCAGGGCCTCAGCAGCTGCTGCTCTGGACACTGACGCCCCGATACCCCGGGGAAAGGGGCGGGTGCAGCCCGCCCCAAACGGGCGGTCTGTAACCCGCCCTAGAGACCTCAAGCCAAGCATCCCTTCTTGTGACCACTATTCCAGAAGCATCTGCAGGAAGCCTGAGTGACAGAGTCAATCAACAGAGGAGGCCCAGAAGTCATTACTGTACCTAGAGAAACCAAAAGTAATCCTAAAGAACAGAGCCAATGTCTTTATGGTTTTCACCTTCAACAAAGGCAAAAACATTTACCTATACAAGATCTAAAGATTTTTCCAGATGCAACAGTACAGAGGCTTCATGAGAAATTCAGTGTCCACTGCCTAAGAAAGGGACAGGTAGCCTCACCCAGGACAGTACTTTTGTGAGACATTTAGCCTTCTCTGTCAGAGAGCTCTCATGCCACAATAAACTATAGTTCCTAGGATTCTCTAGCACTGAACCAGGACAATTAAAGCATTTCAAACTGGATATTTTCTGCAGTGTGGATTGGGCTGTAGTCATGATGGTCCTCTTCTCCTGTATGATTTTTAGCAACTTTGCCTGATGAAGAAGTCAGTGAACTTTGAAAGTCTGCATGATGTGTTTTGTGCATTTTGTGGGGAGCTGTAGCTAAGTGACTGGGAACTTTGGGTCCACAAGGGAACATTTACACTGGGGATTGTTTGCCTTAGAGGAAGAAAGGCCAGGGACTTGCAGGATGCTGTAATATAATTATGCCTTTGAAGAGGCCCTTCTTAGACAGGACCCGCTATTGTAAGCCTGGAGGAAGAAAACCCTGACTGAAACAATTAATAAAATCTCTTGAACCATAGAATGTGGTGTAGATTCATGGACTTTCAAGAGCAGGGAGAATTTAATGTTTCCCTACTGGGAGAGGACTCCACAGTGAGCTACTTACAATCCTCCACTAGAGAGCTGTAGTGCTGAAATCAAACATATTATGCAACAGCAGTATTTCTCTATCTTTGGTCCTCCAGATGTTTTGGGACATTAGATCCCAGACCTCCCAGCCATCATAACCAATTATGGTTAGGAATTCTGCAGCATGGAGTCCCAACTACTGGAAGACCAACATTTGAGAGCATTTGCAGTACAAGTCTCTAGCACAGCATTCTAGGTGCTTCACCAAACTACAAATTCCAGAATTCTATAGGATGAGGATATAGCAATTAAAATAGTATCAAGCTGCTGTTATTGTAGTAAAGAGACATTATTATCTTGACTTATCTTGATGAGGTAGAGGCTGTGCAGACTACCCCTATGGGGCAGTCTGCAGCCGCCTCCAGATATGCCAGATCAGGGCCACAGCAACCACACACCACATGGCTCTGGTCTGGCTTTCCAGGGTGCAATAGGTGGAGCGGCTTTAAGGCACTCCTTCAGTGTGTGGAGTGGCGTGCGGTGTCATGCCACCCTGGGGGCAGATGTCCATCATGTGGACACCACACCCTGACTCCAGCCCCAGGCCAGCCTTTATGGCTGGTGTGCACAGCCCCGTAGTCGCTGAGACACAAAACATTGCTTTTTCCTGAGATGACAATTCTTGTTTTATTCTTTGATTTTCTCCTGTGAACAAAACAGCTCTTGAAACTGCAGTAGATTTATAACTTTAGAGTAAATGTTTGTGAAGATGAGATTTGAAGCTGAAAGGAAGAAGGGGATATAGATCCATGTGAAGTATCTGAAACATTTAGCAATTCTTCTTCTCCACCAGTGGATATGCACACTGATCTCCTGATCAGAAAGAAAATGAAAATTCCAAGGAACTCTCCTTCTGAACTTCACTAGCAATTACCCTTCATCCCTCCACTAGATTTCCAGGGGAACAGGAGCAGTCGGTGTTCTCTTTAGATACCTTTAAGCATCTACAGCCAGTAGCTAGTGTAAAAAAAACAAAACAACAAAATAAGGACAATCTATTCTCATAGTTGAGGGCATAAGCTGATTGCCAACTGTGGTTGGAGAGATGTTTGCCTCCATGGCAGAGTCTTGCAATTAGGTATATTATGTGACATTTACACTAGTCCTAGAAGCCTCAGGCACCAAACACAATATGAAATAGAAAGATATAAGACAAGATGGACTACTGGACTGTTTCACTACATCTGGTTTTGCTGTTGTTTCTACTGCTTTATGCCTGCTATGTTGTTGCACTAATTTGTCCAGGTTTGGGAGGTCTAGTCTTAATTATTTCAAGTATGGAGAGTCATTCAAATTAGACATGTTGGGATAGGAAGCTGACAGCTCAGAGCACAGGGCAACATATGTTTCCACTTACCCCCAACAACTCTTTGCACCAAAATAATTAATCCTCAAGAATAATAAGTGCTGTAGTTACTATTTTGTTTTATTCTACGTGTACAATTAGATGGATCTCCTGTCTACAAACAAAACTCACTGTTTAGTTGGGTAATTTTTCAGGCTCTTAGATGTATAATTTGAAAAACATGAGTGCTTCACTGTTTAAAATGCCACTGTGTTCACTAAAGATTTTTGCAAAATAATAAAATACTTCAAAAAATCATCTTACATCCTGTTCCCCACCTCCACAAACTGAAACCTGAATCTTTGTGGCAGCCTTGCAAACCTACACCAAAAACTGACATTTTTGGAAGTATTTAGTTGTCAAAGATATTTAGAAGGCTGATATTCACATTTGTAAGGTACATACATGATCTGAAAGTTGGGTTGTCTCAGGATTCTGTAATCCAGTTTGAGAGTTAAATGAAAACAAAAGCAATCACCTTTATCTGTGTTTTTCTAGAAAATAAAACAGCATGATGTAAACTAAATGAATGGGGACCTGTGACTTGAAAGAAGTGGGCAGAGAGAGAAGAAAAAAAGGGGTCAGAAGATTAAATTTTCCCTAAGGGAAAAGTCATTCTTTGGAATCATTAACCTCCTTCTAGGTCACTAGTGGTGCTGGTGGTGGGGGACCCAGCAGGAAATCCTCCTGCTCCAAGAAGGATGGGTGCATCTTACACAGCCTCCTGACCTGGCAAGGATATGGCAGGCATAATTGTGTTCACAAATTTCCCTTCAGGCAGACTTGATTTTAGATTTCCCCTTTAAAGTTGCAGGATTGTTGAGTTACATTGCCAACTGCAATTTAAACTGGTTACTTTGGGAAGATGCAATATAATTAAAATTATCTTGAAATGTTCCTCCTCATCACAAAGGAATGTGTACCGTGCACAACCTGCATTTCTTCAATATAAATAGATTACTGAAATTTAGATTTTTGATAGCTGTGCTAGTTAGCTAATGTGTCTGTGCTACAAACATGCTTTGACTGGTATGGTTTGTACTGCAGCACTTTGGATTTCAGAGCCACTGCACAGGTACCAGCCAAAGCACAAAAACTCCCTGTGGGGATAGTGCCCATTCAGTGTCACATAAGGTAAGCCCATGCAAATGTTTTAATAATAATAATAATAATAATAATAATAATAATAATAATAGATTTATTTCTAGCCCGCCCAATCACGAAGAATCCGGGCGGGTTACAATAAAATACAACAAATTACAATAGAGTTAAAAAAAATCAAACCCTAGACCTACCACCCCCCCATTCCCAGTACTAAAACAGAATTAAACAGTAATAATATTAAAACATTAAAAACAGTAAAAACAGTAAAAACATTGAACAAACAAAAAATAGGCAGAAACATTGGCAGGGGAAAAATAGACAGATGAGGGGACAAAAATCTCTATATCTGGGGAGGGTAACTAAGTTGGAAAGGCCTGCCAAAAGAGATCCGTCTTGAGTGCTTTCTAGAAAGCTGCCAGAGTGGAAATGTGACGGATCTCCTCCGGCAGGTTGTTCCATAGTTTAGGAGCAGTAGTAGAGAAGGCCCTCTGGGAGACAGATGTTAGCCTAGATTTTTTTGGCTGTAGTAGATTTCTTCCAGAGGACCTTAGTGTTCTTTGGAAATTATGTAGTGATGTAACAAAAATGTCCCAGTCTTGATGCCCATAAATGACACCAGAAGATGTGATTTAATTGGCTTTCATATTGTGTCGATCATGTGGATTAGACATTTATTCCAATTGCCAAGTGTATGTGTTTAAGATTTGGTGCTATATTTTCATAGTGAAACTGAAGGCAGATGTAACATTAATACAGCTGGCCCTCCATATCCACAGATTATTTATCCATGGATTCAAGCATCTATACTTAGAATATGTGGATATTGGCGGGCCAACTGTATGTACATTTGTGTGTGTGGTGCGTGCGTGCACACACAAATAAACACAGTTGACCTTCATGGATTCTTTATCCATGGATTCATGCTTTTACAGCTTGAAAATATTCAAAAAATATATAAATTCTAAATAACAAACCTTGATTTTGCCATTTTATACAACTGACTTCAGTTTATTATGGACTGTATTTAATGGGACTTCATGGATTTTGATATCCATGAGGCGGTCCTGGAGCCAAATCCCAGCAGATACAAGGGCCCAAGAGCTAGCTGGGAAGCACACATATTAGATGGGATTTAGAAATTTGGTCCACAAATTTCAAGTGACCTCTAAAACTCACCTTGAGCTCCCCAAAGTGTCAACCCCCAACTTATTTCTCAAGGCAAATGCTGAAAAACATAGTCTGGGGTGTCATTTTTACTCCTATATACTCTCCAACAGTGCTAATGGCCTGTGCAGACTGGCCATTAAAGCAGGACAGGGGGCAGAGTCGGGGTGTGGCATCCATATGATACATGCCCCACCTCTGCCTCCATGGTGGCATCACAGCATTCCTCTAGCACTAGGTTTAGATGATGCAGTGCCAAAGGAGCACCATAAAGCCATGGTACAGCAGCTATGGCACCATTTCCAGGGTGTAAAAAGGAGCCACTTTTTGCGGCTCCTTTTCACACTCTGGAAAGGCCAGATCAGGGCTGCAGTGTGTGACTGCTGTGGCCCCAGTCTGACAACAACAACAACAATAATAATAATATATTTATTTATTTATATCCCGCCTCTTCCGTTTGGAGATCAAGGCGGATAACAACAGAGTTTATGATAGACAATATAAAAACAATAAAACCCACAAAACCCTGACCCAACCCTCCCTCCCAGACTATAAAATTAACATAAAACATGATTAAAATATATAACAATATAATACAACATTACAAGATTATTCTACAATCTGAAAATGATGAGGAGATATAGTAGAAAGGATGGATAGAATTGGTTCTGGGCGGTTATTACTCAGGGAAGGCCTGCTGAAAGAGAAAGGTTTTTGTTGCTTTTTTAAAAGCCTCCAATGAGGATAATTGGTGAATCTCTTCCTGCAGGTCATTCCAAGCTTTAGGAGCCGTAGCAGACAAAGATGGAGGTGGCTGCAGGATGCCCCTTAGGGGCGGTCTGCATAGCCCCTAAGTTGAAAAAAGAAAGCTTGATCAGACACCTTTTTTTTAAAAAAAGTAGAATGGATAAAGTTGAGTTCAAGTCAATAGTGCAGCAACACTTTTAATGTCCAAACAGCTCTTAGTTCTGATGTTGCAAATTGGCAAATATCTGAAATCTTCAAAAACTCAAAGATATACTGAAGGAACAAGAAAATTAGAATATTATACTCTTCTTTCTTTCTTTCTTTCTTTCTTTCTTTCTTTCTTTCCCATTATTATTATTATACAAATGGTACACTATTCACATATATGTTAAATTCCAGTTACATTAAATTAAAATGAAACAGAACAGAATTATAACAGTTTAGACACAAAGCTAACAGTTCCTGGATTTACTTGTGTTTCTAATTCTGCACATTTAAATCAAGTTAAAAGCAAAAAACAAAACAAAACAAAACTTTTATTTTAGAAGGCAGTAGAACAATTGCATGAACCCCAGAGACAAACTGAGTAAGCTAAGTAGGAAGAAAACATAAATGCAGTTCCTGCCATGGGGGTGGGGGGGGGGGAGTTATCACCACTCTCAAAGCCTGATGAAGGCAGGATTGCTACCAAATGCATGTTTTTTTAGAAGTGATTACATTTTACCTATGTTCACACACTGGGTGACTAACCAGCAAACAAATATTTGAAATAGCCAAGTATATAACTCAAATTCTGGTATCACAACTAATAATTTTGTAATTTTTATACATCACAAAAAGGAATAGCGTGCTTCACTTCTTTTTGAGCCAACTTGCATTTCTGAAGCAGAAAATTAAAACACACACACAAAACTCACAATTAGGCTAAATAAATTAAATCTGCTGATAGTTACTGTCAAGAGGCTTCTCAAAGTCAGGGAGCTGCTGACAGTTATTCCCCATACTCCCAATATGTGCATTTCATATAACTTTGCTTAAAACTAGTGAACAAATATTCCAGAGTTGCAATTGTTGCACCTTTTAATAGTTCCCTATCAATTATGCAGGCTTGCATGGATTGAAGCATTGGTGCTCATCCAACGCAAAAAAGGAAAGCTATCACTAAAACTAAATACAAGGTGTACTGTGAAATAATATAACAGCTATGTTTCTAGCATCTCAGATATACTTATGCAATGTTTTTGTGTAGCTTGAAGCAGAACAAAGGGCCAGTTTTGGCCAGAATTCACAATTGTGGTTATGAATGCTTGGAGTTAAACATTTGTGACTGGTTCATATTCTGTGTGTGTGTGTGTGTGTGTGTGTGTGTGTGTGTACATGTGTCTTTAAGATGTCTGTCAGTTTATAGGAGCCCCATGAATTTCATAATTGGTTTCCTTAGAGAAGGAAGAATACTCAAGCATGTTTTTCCCAATTCCTTCCTCTAAAATATAACCTATGGCACCTGGTAGTTGCTGACGATCTATCATCCAAGTTCGAATCAGGGCTGACCCTGCTTAGCTTGGAAGATAAGATCAGATTTGGTGTCTTTAGGTTATCTAAGACATCTAGAAATGGTGGCCTGCCAGCACCTGTTTTTACTCTGGAGGGATGGCACAGCCCCCAAGCCGCGTGCCATCACTCTGGAGTAAAAAGAACCCGGAAAAAATGGTTCTTTTTGCGTTGACATAGTTACGTCGTGAGTGAACATGCAGCCAATGGCACACTCGTGATGTAACTGGCACAGCACAATGTGCGGATGCTATGTGTCTGTTAAATCATAATGGTAACACCCGTGTACATGGGACGCCACCATTATTTTGTCGACAGCACGTATTAGGGTTAGGGACCGTGCGGTTGCCGTGCAGTCCCTAACCCTAAAATCAGTGCCAGCACGGCACTTTTGCATGGTCTGTACTGCGCCAAAATCCTTAATGTAGTGTATGTATAGTGATGATAAAAAGCCCCCAGTCCTGATTTACTGGGCAGTAGCCACTGTGAGCTATGTGGGGTTTGTTCTCATATCAACTGGGATTTTTAAAAGATAGTAAAATGGATTTTTAAAAAGCAGTAAAAAATAACTAAGGCGGTTTACAGACCACCCCTTTGGGGCGGCCTGTACTCGCCCTTTCCCCCAACGGATTGGGGCCTCAGCTGCCACAGCGGCAGCCCTGAGGCCCAGATCCGCCACTTTTCCAGGCCGCGGGGAAGCGGCAAAAGGCCACTTCCCAGCGGCCTGGAAAGGGGGTGTCCTTGGGGCTTCATGCCCCAAGGACACCCCGACAGCAGCAGGGAAAGGTGAAAAGGGCCGCTCCTTTCTTCTTTGTGTCACTGGCGCAGCCGTATAAAGGCTGTGCCAGCGACACAAAACTCGGAAAGAGCTCCAAAATGGAGCTCCTTCTGGCGCCGCAGAAAGGGCACCAGGACGTCACGTCCACACTGCTCCGTTTGGAGGCGGCACGGTCGTGATGTCCTAATGGTGGCACCCATGTAGAATGGGTGCCACCATTTTGTACATACCCTGTACGTACTAGGGTTGGGGGTGTCTGAAAGAGATGCCCCCGGGCAACTCTAGTACATACGGAGTACGTACTAGGGTGCCCCTCTGGAAAGGGCCTCAGTGATGAATAATGCAACAAGTAACAGATTGTGTTGGGTTTTTTTCAGTGCAGCAAGGAATGGTAACAAGTTACTTTTAAAAATAAATTTAATATACAGTAACAATTCTTTTCAAAAGAACTTTCCAAATTCTGCTTTGGTCCTGCAACTACCATAATCTGGGAAAGTAAATCCATTTTTTCTCCAGTCCTATTATTACTGGATAGCCAATACCATACATTCCAACTTTCCATAGATTAAAACTGGATATGTGAGGCCAAGCAACATCAGTGTAGTTAAGATGGCAAAATTTATTAATGAGGAAAAGCAGACAAGCTAGGAGAGATTGAAGCAGTTTGCTTTTGTCTGAGCCTACTGGGAGGAGAAGCAGTGTCGTGTAGTGGTTCAAGTCCTGCTCAGCCATGGAAACACAGTGGGTAACCTTGGGCAAGTCACATTCTCTGTCTCAGAGGATGGCAAGGGCAAATCCCCTCTGAAGAAACATGCCAAGAAAATCCTGTTCCATAAGTTGGAAATGACTTTAAGACACACAACATGAAAAGGCACTCTGTTTAGTTCCCCCCCCCCCCCATTAACTGAGTGTAAATTACTTTTGCACTTTGAAATCAGTTTGCACCAAGTGAAATAAGCCAAGGAGAAGAAAGGAATGGGGTGGGAGGTGAGGAAAACTGGGACATTTTAAAAGCACTTGAAAACAACATGCTGAATTCATGGAGGCAGTCCTGACCCAATCTCTGCACAGAGCTTAGAAAATCTTGTTTTGAGGGTTGTAACTCTTAGAATCTCAGAGCCAGAACAGCCACTGGATTTGGGGAGTTCTACTTTCCAAAAATAATGTTTTTAATCTCTGTCTGAATGCATACAGCATTCAGCATGAAAGGATTTTTTCACCAAGGTGTACAGCTTTATATACATAGACCGTCCACATGACCAGGAATCTTGCCAAATCCAGATTTCATGGAGACAGGAGGTTGGGAATCTCCAGATGCTGGAGATTCTGGAAGCCTCTTTGGTTTCTTGTGCTGCACATGCAGCCATTGTATAGAAGTGAACGGTGGCAGAAAGCAATGAATAGACTCCTTTTTTCCTTTCCATTACCTGCATTCAGTTGCTAATCACTGAATCATTTGTTGCTGTTGTTATTGTTGTTGTGTACTTGTAAGTCAACTCCAATTTATGTTGACTCTATTCTAGGTTTTTTTTTCTTGCCAAGGATTGTTCAGAGAGGATTTACCATTGCCTTCCTCTGAGGCTGAGAGAGAGTGACTTGCCCAGTCTGTTTCCATGGCTGGGCAGGGATTCAAACCTTGGTCTCCCAAATTTCCAGTCCAGTACTCAAACTACTACACCACTCTGATTTCGGGGAGGGCCACTAGCGAAAATACTCTGGACCACCCCTGGAATATTCTTGCCATGAAACTGCTCTGATGTCCCCTCATTACTCACACATTCTAGAGTGATGGGGAGCAGTTGTTTACACAGCATCCTGCTGTGCCACCCCCCACTGCTGCTGCTGCCATGATTCACTCCTGCTGAGGCCACAACTGAGGTGCATTGATCACATGGCACCTCACTGTGGCCTCAGAGGAATGACTCACAGTGCTGGTGAGCACTATAGTGGAACATTGTGGTGTTAAGGGAGGGATGACCCAGAATTACTGTGAGACTGCCTTCCTACATGTGGATAGTGTGCTGTCAAATTGGGCCCTGTGTCGTCTGGTTAGAGTGACGCAAGGGTGGGTGGAAACCACAGCAAAGGGTCCATGTAGACATGCCCTCCATTAGCCATCCCATTTAATCAATGGTGTTTACATAAATATTGGCTTCCCATTCAGCAATTGTTGTCATGTGTCTTCAAATCAAATCCTGGTCTCCCAGAGCCCTAATCCAACAATGAAACAACTACATTGTGCTGGCTCTCTGCAGCAATTTTTTTACAATCTTTTAAATCTACTTGGCACTAAAAATTGGATCCCCAGGCATGGGGATTTTCTGAACCTCTGGATATGGTTTAACAGCAATCTTAGCCAGCATACCCCACAGTGAGGAAAACTGGAATTTGCAATGTATCCAACAGCATTATTCCTTTCCCTGATGTAGATCCATGTGTTTACTGAGCGTTGTTGTGGCTAAGCCAGTTCTCATATTAAAGGCTGGTCAAAATGATGGCATCAGCAATCCTAAATTCCTGAGCATTTCTCCTTAGTAGTTTTTCTTCTTTGCTTTCCTCTTTTTAGATCATCCAGGCTGAGTTATGCAGAATTAGTGGGATCTCTAGACAAGAGTTCTGTATGCCCTTTCTTGTGCCATTCCTTCCTTCATATGTTTCTGCAGTTTAAATTAGGTTTCTTAGCAAAATTATTCTGCCAATTAAGTCCAGCAGCAATTATGATTTTCATTTTTTTTAAAAAAAAAATGGAGACAAAGATAAGATGGCATACTTCGAAAGTTCTTTCCAGGATTTGTATGGTTTATATCTTGCTGAGAGAATGCAAAATGCTGCAATGGTACCCTCGATATCCATATTCCCCCCCCTTCCTTTCTTGTGCCAAATCATTTTAGTTTGCTCTTTATGTCTTTGGTTATGAAAAGACACCATAAACTTAACAAATGTTAAAATACTTCTACACACTCCCTCAAGTTTATTATTGCTTTTGTAATAGGCATTTCTAAAAATGTACCTAGTGACCTTTGGGTGCAGGCACACCAATAAAGGGATATAATCACTAACTGAAATCTGAAGAATACAAGAGTTTACACCACAAAAAGCTGAGCTCCATCCATAGTTCCTCTGTAATGATGAGGTTTTTACAAATTTATATAGCTGCCTGTGTTTCTTTTCTGTTAACGCCTATTATTCCTTTATGAACACATCTGCCCAGTCATTCAAGGAAATTATGGGAAAAGTCTTTTCTCTTTTGATTTGTATTCTCCTTTAGCTAGTCTTTTTCTTTCAAATCACCTTAATTACCACTCCCAAGGGTCTCACTCTTGCAAGACAATGAAATAGTCTTCCTTCCTTTCCCCCCTTACTTTAAGAGCTTTGTAAAAGGAATGCAGAGGTGCCATATTACAGGTTTGCCATTTACCTTACTAAAGTTTAGGGATACAATCTAGCTAAAGGTATGCACTTTGGGGTTGCATTTCTATGTACAGTTGATTCTCCACATTTGCAGCTTTGACTTTTGCAGTTTTTATTATTTGTAGCTTTGATTCATATGTTATCTCTAGGAATCTCTAGATCCTCCATCCCAACTCTGACAGAGGTTGACCATAGAATTGTGCTGTAGAACCTAGAGGTTCCTAGAGAAAGCACTTCTCTAGGCATTTGTAGGTCCTCAACATGATTCTGTGGTCATTTTCTGGAAGATGTTGACCATAGAGTTGCACTGGAGGAGCTGGAGATTCCTAGAGAGGTGTTCTTTCAGGTGAAAAAGAATAGAGTTTTTTTTAATTTCTAGTTTTTTCAACATTCACGGGAACCCTTTACATCTAACCCCAGTGAATATACACTGGCAACTAAGTCCCACTGAACTCAATGGGATGCACTTCAGAGTAGAAACACTCAAGATTGCACTGTACTACATTGATTTTAAGGGAAGAGATTTATAACAACCTAGAGGAGAGCCAGAGTGGTGTAATGATTTAACCATTGGACTACAACTCTGGAGATCATGGTTTGCTTCCCTGCTTGACCATAGATCCCAACTGGGTGACCTTGGGCAAGCCACACACTCTCAGCCCCAGAAAACCCTGTGACCAGTTCACCTTAGGGTTGCCATAAGTCTTGAAATGACTTGAAGGCACACAACAACCACAACCTTCAAATCACGAATATAAATGTACTTGAGTGTACTTTAGACATATCTCAAGAAGACATGACTCACAAGAAAAGACAATGTAGACAAGACAGAAAGTGGTAAGAAAAGAGGAATCCTGCATCACAGGTGGATAGAATGAGTCAAGGAAGCCACGGTCCTGAATTTGCAAGACCTGAGCAGGGCAGTTGGATGACAGAGTAACTTGGGGCACACTTATTCATACAGTCCATATATGTTGAAGTTGACCTGATGGCAATTAACTTGATGGGAGATGTGCTGCTTGTTTTAAATTGTGTTTTAAGCATCTTTTAATGCTGTTTTAAACTTGTTTTTAACTTATGCCTTTCAAATAGAAATTTAGTTTGTGTGTGTGTGGGGGGGGGTTGTATTGGGAGTTTTAAAATTGTATTGTTTAAAACGTATTATTGTGATTTTAAAACCTTGTGTGCTACCCTGGGGGGAAAGTGGTATATTAATTAAATAAACAAACAACAGACATTCTTCCTTTCTTCTCCTTTGTCTTATTTTATACCTGTTCTGCATCCATTACCATTATCCATGTTCTCAGATTTATCAAGTCAGTTTCTATAAATTCCTAAAATAAAATATCCCTTTTTAAGTCACCCATTCTGTGATGGAAAGGTTTACTTTGAACTTCAGATATGGAAGAGCTCTTTAGAATTACCAAGGAAGTTTGCTTTTCCTCATTTCACTTTCTATATCATTTTAAACTGTAACACATAGAGTGACCTCATGCCCCTTTCTAACCAAATGTCCTTGATATAGAGGGTTTTTTCCCCCTTTTTTAAATGGAAGCTTGAGCATTTGTCATTGAATATTATAATTTTAAAAATCATTCTGTAGTACAGAATGCAGAGAATAAGACAAAAGCCAAAGCAAAAACCCTTTTCCTTGCATAGAGTCCCCCCCTCCCATTTATTCTAGTACTTTGCAGATGTGTGGGGCAAGTAGGAGGCTAATATATCTCACTTTAGCAGTACTAATTGTTTGCATTATCACAATAATCAAATGCAACCATATTAATCTCTGTGGTTATTAACTTGATTTTTACACATTAAGATTTAGATTTAATCCCCCAGGACCATCTATTAATGCTTTTAAAGTTGACGGGTTTCAACAGTTTTAAGAGGTTTTTTCCCTCCTTTTTTAGCTGCAGGCAGTAAAATCTGAACGTGTGTGGAGTTTTGTATTTTGCATTCCTGTGGGATTCTCTGAGACACTGCTGTCAAGGACCATGAATCATGTTAATACATAGCAACCTCTGCAGCTATTAAAATGTCTGCAATAATGTGATTATTTTAAAAACGGAAAACTAATATCACATGCATTTCTTAAAGATCAACTCTCTTTTTAAAATCATGGAGAAGGACTGTAGTGGGGGATGGGGAACCATGGAAACTCTGGGAGCAACTGAAAAGTGAAATGTCTAATCTTTTGAGAGAGAATTTTCTGAAGGAAAGAAGCATCAACGTTACTTGTGTTTAGACAATGTGTATGGATTTGGCTGAGCTGCTGGAACAAGTATCTACTTTGAGACTCACCATAGTGAAATGAGGACTTCCAGCTCAGTACATATGGATGGTTTTGGTAAATCAAGACTGAAAAATAGAACCTACCTGCAAGTATTGAGTCAAAGTGGCCAGTGTTTTGGCTCCAGTGCTAGAACTATTACATACATCCCTAATACACAGTATGTACAATAGTTAAATGCTCTCTCCTGTTTTAGGGGGGAAATCAAGTGGTGATTCATGAACTGGAACTGTAATCCCTTTTATACCAGGTTGGGCTGTCGTTCATTTTGGCCAAAACTGTTTTAGGATCTTAGGTACAGCTCTCTTACACTATCTGCAGCTTTTAATAGAAGAAGCAAGGCTCTGAACAGAGCATTAGATCTCATCTGGTCTTGGAAATTAACCCGAGCCAGGATTGGTTAATATTTGGATAGGGGACCACCAAAGAATACCAGGTGCTGTAGGCTACATTTTAAAAGAAGGCAATGGCAAACCACCTCTGAGTATAACTTGCCAAAGAAAACCATATAAAATTCATCAGTTTGCCATACGTTGACAAGTACACATGCACACATACAAGCATTTGAATCTGTGTCTTTCCGAAAGAAAAATCTATATTCTTCTGCTGCTTTATAGTTTCTTGCATGAGCATATGCATGTGAATTAGACCAAACGTCTACTTAATCCAGCAATAAGACCTCTAGGAAGTTTATCAACAATGTTTAAAGGCATGATTGATGGATGGATTGCATGTAATATTCTCCTGTTTATAGGCAAACATATTAAAGACAATAGTAAATACCCTGAATAAATAACACAGTTGATAGCCTGTTGAAAATTCGGTAAGGATGGAGAGCCAGTGATGTGTAATGGTTTGAGTGTTGGGATATAACTCTGGAGAACAGAGTTCAAATTCCTGCTCAGCAGTGGAAACTCATGGGGTGACCTTGGGCAAATCATACTCTCTCAGACTCAGAGGAAGGCAAAGGCAAACTTCCTTTGAACAAATCTTGCCAAGAAAACCTCATGAAAGGCTTGCCTTAGGATTTCCATAAATTGGAAATGACTTGAAGGCACACAACAAGGATGGAGTCAGCCTGACCTCCTGTGGGAAGGAAATCCACAACTGAACTGGTGCTATAGATAAATCCTTGTGTCTTCTTGTAGCCACTGACCTAACCTAGTCTTGGGGTAATGGGATCTGACCTGGCCTCTTGGGGTTAGAGGGCATCCATTGAAAAATCTCAAATTACCATTGCTGGCCCATAAGGAAGAAACAGTATTTCTATATTCTGCTCTCCAAGCCATTTAGGACTACATAGGCCAAAATTTGAATATAATAATAATAATAATAATAATAATAATAATATTCATTTATATGCCGCCCAATCACTGGGAATAGACGGTTCCCTGCTCTCAGGCTTACAATCTAAAAAAACATGACACAAAAGGAGAAGGGAATGGTGAGGGGGGGAGGGGATCAAGTCCAGCATTCTTCTCTCCCTCTGAGGCCTGGACCAAGGCAGATGGACTGGAGGGAGGGCTCTTCTTCTTCAGGCTAGCCCTGATAGAGCTGGGCCTGCCTGGTCAACTCCCTCATAGGCTGGAAGATGACAGTTATGGAGGGAGGAGTCTCTTCTTCAGGCTAGCCCTGATGGAGCTGGGCCTGCCTGGTCAACTCACTCATAGGCCAGAAGATGACAGTTATGGAGGGAGGAGTCTCTTCTTCCAGGCTAGCCCTGATGGAGCTGGGCCTGCCTGGTCAATTCCCTCATAACCCAGAAGATGACTATAGAAACAAATCAGTAGCCAGTGCAGTTGGTTTAAGTGTGGTAATATCTAGTCTTTAAGTCAGAAATGAAGGTGCACAACATCAAAAACACATGCCAATCAATACGATAAATTGCACAGGCATAGCAATAGCCTTCCTTTTACTAAGCTTCCCCAAGCACATGGCATTTATAGATATACTATTTCTGAATATGGAGGTTTGATTTAATAAGGCTGATTTAGGATTCTGTCGTAACTCATGCTCTCAAAGACCAGCTGTTAGACCAGCTGTCTTTTCAGGAAACAGCACAAAGATGTTGTTGTTGCCCTAAATAAAATCTATCCTTTTTGCTATCAAGTTTGCCATTGTGCGCTTCCACTTTAATGCACAGCTATATCGGGGCACTTTAAAAGGTCACCCTTCTCCACCCTAATTTTTTGCTGCTATTTTTTTATTTTGCTATGCTATTGTCCTTCATTGTATTTCAAGTGGAAGTTAAAAGTGTGTTTCTGGGTGATGTCCTTCTACCCTTTTTCAGTTTTCTTGCCAGCCTCCTTGCAGTCCTGTTGCACAATATCTGGAAGCCAGCAAGCCTTTCTGATTGCTGGTGGGAGAGATGCACATTGGCCTCTGGCATCCGAAGTACTCATTGCAAGGGACTCTCTTGACTGCTTTCCTGCTACTCAGCTGGATGCTTGAGAAACTCAGTGAGCTGTGGATGCATGTAACACTTGACAACCCTTTATGCTGGCTATTGGTGTTCTGGGAATATGGCACTTCCTCTATTGTAAATATGTAGCAGAGAGGATCTAGGATGACTGACAAGGGGTTATTTATGCAGAAAGTCACTGAGGAAGGAGGAAAAACCCAAGGCATTCAAAAGCTGGTCTTCTCTCCCCATCAGCTGTGGTCAGAGAATGAGAAATGCCTAAGGATATACTTGACAAAGGCATCTTTTCAGTTTCTTTACCTAAGCCTAAGAATTGTATATTTAGCCTCTTTTGTATATTTTGTCCAGTCCACCAATCTTGTGGCATTTTATTTTGCTTTTGTTCCACAATGGCTTCTTAATATACTTAATATATTTCATAGTTCATAACCACTTCCTCCTCTCCAAATATCATGACTGTCTTTTTTTTTTTTTTTAAAACCTCTTCTATTTTCCCACATAATATTGAATTTACATAATTATACTAAGACACCATATAAATAGATTAATAATAATAATAATAATAATAATAATAATAATAATAATAATAATAATA
>NW_024802939.1:1560835-1615187 GCF_019175285.1 Sceloporus undulatus | reverse complement strand
TAACATGCCAGAATTATACCATCCAGTGAAGACGTTGCCATAAGATAAATCAGCTGAATTTTGACTGTGAGATCCTAAAGTAGGCAGGCTTAGCTTCTGTTTAAAATGAATTTTGCATTAAGAATTGAGCAATAATCTCTGATGAGTGGTTGTGTGCAGAAATGCCTATAATCAAGGAAGAAGGTTAGAGAATGGACAAATGGCAAAATGATCCATATGACACTGCTGCTGAGCTTCTAAACCAGCTGGATGGATTGGTGGAAAGAAGGATTCTGTCTTCTCAGTGATATACAAGTGAACACCTGAGAACAGTGTTGTAAAGAAGAAAAATGAGATGTGGGACTTTATCACACACTGTTTTTAAAACGTTCTGGGGACCGAAGGAGGACGCCCGTGTGCGCACATGCGCTGCAGAAAACGGAGTTTACCGTACACAATTCAGTCCTCCAACAGTCCCCGTTCCATCCCCCGGTGTGCACCCGTTCGCGTCCAGTCCTGACGGGCGTGATTTTTTGGACGGAATCCATCGGCAAAAAATCACGCCCGTCCAGGACTGGACGCGAACGGTGCACACCGGGGGATGGAACCGGGACTGTTGGAGGACTGAATTGTTGTTCGTAAACTCCGTTTTCTACAGCGCGCGCATGCACGAGGTCCTCCTTCGGTCTCCCCAGCATGTTTTAAAAACTGTGCAATAAAGTCCGTGATCAGATGAAATGGTATAGATTGCACCACCACCTCAAAGAGTGAAAAATCTAGTAGGCTGCAGAAAAATAGTTTGGATGGTAGCTAACACACTTTGTAAGTCTCAAATAAATTCTGAAAATCTTAGGGTCAGAGCAGATGGGAGGGAAAGAGCGTCCTGTGTCCACTCTAGCCACAAGTGGATCGGGACTGTACTGACCACACAGCCCACGCTCAATGTGGGCTGCAGCTGCAGGAACCAACAGTGTTGCCAGGAGCTGTATTATCCTGGCTCCTTTTTGCTCCAGAATAAAGGGGGGCACTTTGGAGGTATGAGGTGTTTAAATGCTATGCTTCTAAAATGGTTGGTAGCCACTTCATTTGGCCCATCTAATTCAGGCTTTAGTTAATCTCAACCTGGAGTTTGGAAAATTGATTTTAAAATCCCAGTTTAGGTTGGTCATTGATCAATTGATTTGAATTGCCTGAGCATTTTGGGAGTTGTCATTCTAAAGTTTGAAACTGAATAATGCATATAATAGGAACATGGACTGTGAGCAGCATCAATCAAGGAAATCTAGAGCTTGTAAAACAAAAAATCGAATGTATAAACATTGGAGTACTTGGTTTAAGCAAACTAAAGTGCACAGCAATGGGACATTTTTAATGAGATAATTACAGTGAGCCAGCACCATATGCGCACAATTTCCCATTTCTATATATGGTTATAAAACTAGACAGTAAAGAAAGCTGATAGGAACAAAATGAATTCATTTAAAATGTGGTGTTGAAGAAGAGGCTTCAAATACTGTGGACTATGGAAAAGACAAATCAATGGATCCTAGAGCAAATCAAGACTGACTGTCATGGCCAGCCAAGAGGAGGACTTGGAGGACTCGGAGGAGGACTTAGCTCCTCAGGTGCATGAGGCACCTGAGGCTGTGCCAGGCCCCAGTTCTGCCCTGCCAGGTCCCAGCTCTGCTCTCCCAGCCCCAGTGGTTGAGGCTCAGCCAGACCTTAGCTCTATGGGGTCTTCTCCAGAGGTGCCTGAGTCTCAGCAGCCCAGTCTTGCCCCAGTGAAAGTGCCAAGCTTGGGAGACTTAGAACAGCAAAGCAGGGAGATTCCTTCCTTTAGCCAAAGGAGAGCTGAAAGGGCATGCCTGTGGCGGTCAAAGAGACTTGTGGAGAAGCAATCTGTAGATAAGAAACAGCTGTGATAAGGGAGTGGTTCTGTGATTTAAGACAGCTGGAGAACGCTGACTCTTTGCCAGAGTTTATCACAAGTTCCATGTAGTGAATGCTGTTGGCTCCTCTGTTCTTGTTCCTGGACCCTTGGCATCCTAGACCTGTTACTATCCTTGAACCTACGGCTTTGGAACGGACTCGACTACCCAAACCTTCTGGCTTCCTCGACCTTGGACTGAATTGGCTTTTGTGACTTCTAGAATCCTGACTCTGGCTTTAGTTTGTTTTCTTTGCTGTGCCATCATTATCAGCGTGTGTTCGTGTGTGTACTGGCAGCATTCCCAGACGCTGACCTTTCCCTAAAAGTCAAGTTATTTAAACTGAGACTATTGTATTTTGGCCGTATCATGAAAACATGATTCATTAGAAAAGACAATAATGCTTCTAAAAAGGTAGAAGTAAGTAGGAAAAGAAGAAGACTGCAATCAATCAATCAAACTTTATTTTGGTTATTGACCAGTATAAAATAAAATAAATAAATAGAGTAAAACAATGAGATTAGAATAAGTGGACTAAATAATTAAAATAAGTGAAATGGATAAAATAATAAGTAAAATACAATTGTTGATACAAAATCAGAGATGATCTCTTCCATCTGACATCAGATAAAGGCTGCATTCCAGATGGATAGACTCAGTTAAGGAAGTTATGGCCCTGAATCTGCAAGTCCTGAGTAGGGCTGTTGATGATAACGTGCCTTGGAGGTCTCTAAATCATCGGGTCACCATAAGTCAATGCTGACTTTGGCCTGCTACAGACTGCCAAAATAAAGCTGCTTCGGGTCTCTTTGGAGGTATGCTGTTTAAATGATGCATGGGTCCTAAGAATCCAGAAGCTGCACCAAAGCCGCGCTCCAGTGCTTAGGAATGGAGTGTGGCTTTGGCGCGACCTCCGGACTCGTAGGACCCATGCATTATTTAAATAGCATTCCTCCAAAGAGACCCGAAGCAGCTTTATTTTGGCAGTCTGTAACAGGCCTTTGTCAGCAGTGAACAACAACAAAGTTAGACACTAGAGACTTTCTATCTGTTCGTAACTAGGAGAGTGACCTCAGGGAACTGTACAGAATCCCAAAGAAGGCCACTGTGGAAGCATCTGTTTTCATCTTTAATGGACTTTGGCTTAAAGAATTAAAAAAAAACAACAACCCCACCTCTAAATAATAGTAATATATTGATGCCAAAGCAATTTTAGTCAAAAGAATCAAGTTAAATTTCATAACATGTTTAAATAGAAACTTTTATACAGCTCAAATGGTTCTACAGCTATGCAGAGACAAAAGCAGTGTCTAATTTAGTTTGGTATGCATGAACTATGTGCTTTTTTCAGGTTTTGAGGTACAGAGGGCCCTTCCCTTACACGGGGGATCTGTTCTGGATTCCCCCCACATAAGAGGAATTCCACATATGCTTGTGCCCCATTGGAAACAATGGTGCATGTGCTCGTGGCATGGCACGCGCAGTATTTGCCCAATTGCCACATATGGTGCACCTGTGTATGGTGCAGGGCCACTGTATATTGTTCCTCACTGAGAGTATACCAATGACTTGTCCTCAGAAATAGCAAACAAGAGTTTTTGTAACTAATAGTACTTTTTACTGTAAGCCACATTGGGATACAATTTGACACAGCTTTTCCACACTAATTAATGGTTAATTAAGTATCAGACATTAATTAATGTAGCAATTAATTCACTTAACTGTGTCAGGATGCTTATCTATCCTACTTTATGAAGGGTTACAGTGATTATTTTACACACATTTGAACAATAGGATAGAAATCATGTGGCCTACCAGAGTGTGTTGGACTGAAGACCAACAGCAGCAGGAACTCCACAAGATACCCATCCCGATCTAAGGGAACCATTGCTGCCTTTATTTCATTCCACTCCGGCTTCACTACACCTTCTCTATATTCATGTATAACTATCTGTCCCTCTCTCTGTGTGTGATTTAAAAGCAAACAAACAAACAGCACTTCTGACAAGTTTGTTTTTGTTTCAGTTAAAAACTAAAATTATTGTTATTGTTCTTAGAGTGATGACAACAGAGCTTAAATGAATTATCAAAACATTTCATCTCTTGCCATCTTTACTTGCTGGGGGAAAAATTAAGCTGCATCCAAAGAATCATGTATATCTAACATTCTTAAGTAAATGATGGTGTTGTGTATTATCCTCTAAGTTAAGACCATAAAATGTTAGGGTCTCAAGTCTGTAGATTCAGAATGCCAACAGGGATGTGTTCTTTTACATTAATTACTTCTGCTACTTTAACCTCACTTTGTCACTTGGCCATATATGTCTTGGTTTTCATCTGTCAGATATTGTAGAGTATGGTATAATATGAGAGGGTAGAATAAATACTGAGGAGGGATACACATGCAGATATTCAGATCATTCCAGATTCACAATAAGATCATTTCTGTTCCTTTCCAACCCATCCCATCCCACTCCCCCTAAGGAGTTATCAGCTCATCTGCAGGCAAATGACAAAAATGCTTTCTTTTTTTAATACATTCTTCTTGGCATAATAGAGACTGGCTGAAACTCAGATCTCTTCTTGGATGAAATGTGCAGGTTCTTGAGTTGCCATAAAACAAAAGTACTGATCCTGAGGCGAAACTAAGCAGAAGTACAGAGCCTGAATGCTGTAGACCATATGGCCACAGCATTTGGCCCAATCTCCCATTCCTCCCTCCTCAAACCTTTCTCTATCTCCTGCTTCTTGTGCCACCTAGTCTGATAAGAGTTTTGGATAATTTGAAAGTTTGTATACTTTGCAGACATGTTTGTTTGTTCCCTCCTTCCTGTACTGGCTCACAACATGATGATTCATAGCATGAATTTCTAAAACCAGTTAAAATATAGTTAAATCTTAATGTTAATACTCAAGTAAGCAAATTGTTATGTTAAAAGCACTATTGAATTTTTTTAAAAAGCCTAAAATCATTTAAAAGCACAATAGGGGGAGGGAAGAGAAAAAGGAGAAAAAGTGCAATCCTCATTCTTCCACCACCATTACAAGCTCATTCCTCAGCAGTCAGTCACTGAAACATGCCTGAATTAAAAGGCATGCCAAAAGAAGCATTATGATGATGATTTATATCCTGCCTTTTCCCCAAATTGGGACCCAAGGTGGTTGACAACAATTTTTTAAAAATGGTAAAAATCCACAAGATCCAAGTTTGACACAGAATTAAATAACCAGAAAAAAATTAAAGCCAGGTTAAAAAAGCATATAATTAAAACACACACAAACCAGCACAGCAATTAGCAACATCTTAAGCTTTGTGTACGATGGGCCTTATATAATCACTCATCAAATATCTGTTGGAATAGAAAAGGACCAATTTGGCTCTCCTTACTCTCACACCCTGGAAGCAGCTTCTGAGTAGGTTATCTCTCACATCTAGGGATGTCATATCCCACCTGTAGGCGGGGCAATCCCGCTTTGGGCGGTGCCGTCCCGGTCCCGGTCCGGTTTGGCGACAAGAACAGGATGGCAGCACCCGCGGCCACCTCCGCCCCCGCGTGCACCGCGGGGTCTTCCAAGGCCTCACTGAGTCCTGGGAGTGCTCTCCGCAGTCGGAGCTCCGGCCGTGGAGATGCTCCCTCCCAGGCCCCAGCGAGGCCTTGGAGGCGGCTCTGCGATCACGGGGTCTTCCAAGGCCTCGCTGAGGCCTGGGAGCGCTCTCCGCGGCCGGAGCTCCGGCTGCGGAGACGTTCCCTCCCAGGCCACAGTGAGGCCTTGGAGGCGGGTCCACAATTGCGGGGTCCTCCAAGGCCTCCGCAAGGCCGGGGAGAAGGAGGAGGCTGCTTGGCACTGCGGCGATCGCACGATGCCAAACGGCCCCTGTGCCCCTTCCCGGCCTGAGAGGAGGCCGAAAGCTTCCTCCCAAGCCAGGAGGAGGAGGAAGCCACTTGGCACCACGGTGATCGCCACAATGCCAAGCGGCCCCTGCGCCCCTTCCCGGCCTGGGAGCAGGCCTAGGCTTCCTCCCAAGCCGGGGAGAAGGAGGAGGAGGAGGACAAGGTAATAATGTAGGACCTTTTTTTTTTAAATTTCCTGACCAGGATATTAAAAAAAAATTCCTACATTTTCAAACCTTGTCCTACATTTGTCCCGGTTTGGAGGTCCTCAGGTATGGCAACCCTACTCACATCTCCACCAAGGATGTCTGTGAGAAGACAACTAGGACCTCCTCTGAGGATCTTAAAACCTGGGGAGGCTCATAAGGGAAGATTAGGTCTTTGGAAACAATAATTTAGGGATGTGCAGCTCATAACCAACACTTTAAATTGTGCCTGTAAACTTAATTTGGCTGCTACTAATCATGATAGTGCCCAACTGTCGATCTTGTTCTTTTCATTATGGACTAAGAAGTTTCTATGCTTCTGATTTTCTCAGCTTATTTCCATTCTATGATACTCTACATGTAGCAGGAACGAAGTAAAAACATTTTTGCTCATTTAAAAAATTATTCCAGTGTACGTGGCTACAGAGTAGAAAAAACCTTGTTCATGTGGAATGAATAAGTTTGTGGAAGGGTCGTGTGTGTGTGCACATACCCTGTGCTATTACTTGTGGTGAATTTAAAGATATGTCATATGAGACACTTTTGAAGATATGACATATCATTGCTATCTGAGATGTGGCTTTTGCTTCATTGACATGCTGCAGGCAATAAAATGTTGCAGACCTTGCTACATCTGTGTTTTAACCTAACTTCTTGATGACTATAAATATGCCTGAGTGGAGAGTTCAGAGAATGACCTTCCTTCTTGTGTGACAAGTGGCATTTGCTAGTGAGTATTATACATTCTTGTTGAACCCCTTCACATTTTTACACTGTGTGACTAAAGTAGGTAAGCTGGCATTACAGTTCCTGGGTTGCATTTCATGTATTTTTATTTCAATTTTATTTGTTCCCACCAGCTCTCACTGTACCTCTTCACTCCAGTGCTATTCTTTATGGATTTGTAATAGTCACAAATACACAAAGGCAAGTGAAAAATAATAATAATTAGACACACAAAATGGGGTGCTAGGGTAGACCACCAGCTCACAAATAAACTTATTCAGCAGTAGGCCTGCCAACTTTCTCTTTCAAGTAACAAGCATGGTGGGGAAGTGCTTCTGATTATTTCTGTCCAGGAACCCAAATTGCCATGGCATACAAATTTTTACCACTGCATCAACAGTGATGTCCAGGAATCCTCAGGAGGCCACCACAGATGATGTCTTTGCAGTGAGTCCAGCTTCAGGAAAACCGCAGGTTGCATCTCTACTTATCCTCCTACTCTCTAATGACATGGAAACGCCTGTGTTAGGCAGGTGATTGTTGCTGAAAAGTGTGGAGAGTGATCACTGCACACCTGGTAAAGAATTCCAGCCTATACAACAGCCCTTACAATCATGTATGTTGGCTGCAATTCACTAATAGATTTAGACTTTGGTACTTAGAAATATCTGTGCATGTGAGGATCTTACCAACTTACCTTATAGCTGACCTTCCAAATCCTAGTCTTCCAATTTTTTGACTACAGTATCCATTTAGATTGATGACTGAGCCAAGTTGTAGAAAATCTTAAACAAGTTTGATGTCTTCATCATCTTGCTTTTAAATTACATAAATAATCAATGGTCATTATTTTTTTCCTTAAATTCAGCTGAAACCCTGCTTTTGCATGTCCTTCCTTAACTTTCAACAGCAGTTGTTCTAGGTCTTTGCTATTTTCTGTTATTTGTATATCTTGAGTTGCAGTGGGTGACACCCAATGGGAGGTGACATCCAGTTGCCTCCCTGTCCCTCCCCTCACTCCTTGTCATTGCTCGGTTTTCCTCAAGGAGAACTGGACCATGGCAAGGGGCCAGGCTGAGCATGAGCATGCCACGGCAAGGAGAGGTGTGGGGCATGCACATGCTCTAGGCCTGGTTCCTTGCTGAGGCCCAGTTCTCCTCTGAGGAAAACTGAGCTGTGGCAAGGAGGGGTGGGGGAGTGTCCACACTAAGCCTGGCTCCTTGCTGTGGCTTGGTTTTCCTCAGAGGAAAACTGAGCCATGGCAAGGTGGGGAGCATGTGCATGCTCAGCATGAAACTTCGCCCTTGCCACTTTGGAAACCCTGTCCATGCCCTGACTGCCTTCAAGTCCCGCCCCTGCACCGGGTGACACCAGGGGCAGGGACACCACTCTTGAGTTGTTGATTTTTTTCCCTTCAGTTTTCATATATTTTTCCTGCAAGCCTAATTCTGCTTTATGTATTATGTGTTCTGCATATAAATTAACCAGTAAGGATGATAAACTAACTCTTCTTGCTAACTGGAAATAATTTTGTTCATATTGTGTCCTGACAGTGGCCTCTTGTGAATTTATTTTTAGATTACTCATCAGAACAATCAAATGTTATGTAGCACCAGTTTGCAGAGAGAACTGAGTTTCTAAGTCTTCTTCTTCTAATTATGTAGTCTATTTGATTTCTCTTTTGGCCATCAGGTGATATCAATGCATACAGTCATCTCTTTGGTTGCTTGAAGAATGTGCTTGCAGTGAACAAACTGTGGCCCTCAAAACCTCAGTCAAGCACTCTTCTGCTTGATTTCTTGATGCTAGGCCAAATTTTCCTACAGTCTCTGATTCTGTTCTTCCTATTTTTGCATTGCAATTGCCTATGATTAACAAGACATTTTGTTTTCATGTGATATAAATTTCTTCTTGGACATCACCATAGAATCTTTAAATTTATTAATTCTTTGCCTCTGTAGCTGGATGGATTATAGTTATACTGAGGGGTTTTCCCTGAAGTCTTACTGATATGATTTGGTCAGACTTTGCATTATATATCTTGACTACTTTTGCTATGTCTTTCCTCAGTATTAATGACACCCCATTTCTTCGTCTTCTCATTTCCTGAATAAAGCCCTGTGTAATTATATGACTCAACATGTCCAATTTCTGTCCACTTTAACTCAGCAAGAGCAACGTTTATATATTCCATTTCTTGTTTTATTTTGTCTAGATTTCTCTGATTGATGCTTCTCACATTCCATGTTCCTATAATATGTTTTTTGCAGCTTCAAACTTTCTTTTCACTTCTCATCATATCAACAACTGAACATCCTTTAGGTTTGAGCCCAGTTGTGTCATTAGCCACAGAACTACTAGTAATTGTTCTCAGCTCTATCCCAGTAGCTTGTTGCATGCCTTCAAACTGGCAGTCTCATCTTCTGGCACTATATCTTGTTGTATTTTGGATTGCTTCATCATAGTGTTTTTATGATAAAAGACATTCCAAAGTGTTTTACAACACCTCCTTCTTCACATTAACTTGTTAATACTATTAACAAGTATTAGCTATGGTGCTTCTACTGTGTCACTGAGAGATCCTCCACTAGCTTTACTCCTACAGCCGAGTAGCTGTTTGCACATTTAGTCTGGCTCTTCAGCAAAAACCTATTTGGCATGGGAACAGGAGTATCATTAGGGATGAAGGGAAGAGGGGTGTCGACTGCACCACCCTAAGGGGTGGGGGGTGACACCACTACTCCCCAAATATCTGCCTTTTGGCACAAATAGGCTGTAGTGTTCACTTTCATCCCTTTTCAAATGCTGAGTGGGATGTGAGTGGGATGAGGTGCAGTGGGAGCAGCACCTGTTAGCCCAAAAGAACCAAGGATCGTCCCAAGCATACCACACTCCCTTACCTTGCTTCTTTGTAATGCCAGGTCGGTGAAGAATAAATCTCATAGTATATACGATCTGTTAGATGAGCAAGCTCCCGACCTGGCATGCATTACGGAAACCTGGCTGGGGGAGGATAGCTCTGTAACCTGGGCCAAAGCCCTCCCAGCCGGGTATGCGTTGAAAGAGCAGGTCAGGGATAGTGGGCGAGGGGGAGGAGTGGCAGTGATCCATAAAAGTCACATCACCTTGATTAGGAACTCGGTACCGAAACTGAGACACATCAAGTGCATTTACCTGACTCTGAAAGCCAAGGACAGTTTGGGGATTCTGTTGGTTTACCATCTGCCCCGTAACCTAACAGACTCCCTAACCAAGCTGGCACAGCTGGTCTCAGAGCTGGTGTTGGAGTCCCCCAGGCTGCTTGTTCTGGCGGACCTCAACATCCCCTTCGAGGCCGGCTTAACAGATCTAACAGGCGCAGCTCGGTTGTTCATGGAATCCATGACTGCCATGGGCCTGTCCCAGTTGGTTTCAGGGCCAACTCACTGTGCTGGTAATACACTCGATGTAGTCTTCAGTACGGTCCGAGATTGTCAGTGGGTGGGAATTAATGCTATTTCCCCCTTGTCATGGACAGACCATTTCCTAGTCAAGATAGGACTGGATGCCACTATCCAAAAACCCCTCGGGGGTGGAGGACCCATTAAAATGGTCCGCCCTCGAAGGCTGATGGAACCCAAAAGGTTCCAAGATGCTCTAGAGGGTATTATGTTTGGGAACAATGGTGACACTGTCGAAACCCTGGTTGACAACTGGAATAGGAATCTATCCGGGGCTACAGACAGTATCGCTCCCGAGCATCCTTGCCAGCCCGCTCCAAAGAAAAGACCCTGGTATACAGAAGACCTTCGCCAGATGAAGCGGGCTGCGCAATGACTAGAGCGCTACTGGCGGAAACATCAGAACTTATCTGACAGAACACTCTATGAGAACATGTTGCATTCCTATGGAGTGGCAGTCAGTGCAACTAGGAATTCATTCTGTGCTGCACGGATTGCGTCAGTGGAGTCTCGTCCAGCAGAGCTGTTCAGGGTGGTCGGAGAACTAACTCAAACCCCGGCCACCCAGAACTCTTTGCTTGAACCAACTATTGCCTGCTGTGACGCTTTTAACAACTTCTTTGCTGACAAAGTCTCTCAGATAAGGGCTGATCTTGACGCCAGTTTTCGAGCAGAACCTTTAGTAGAGGCATCCAGTGCCTCTGGTAACAAGGTTATTCTGGATCAATTCGAGTTTGTGAGTACCGAGGACATAGACAAGCTTCTTGGATGCATGAAAAAGACGACTTGCCCTCTTGACCCTTGTCCTTCCTGGTTGACCATGCAGGGAGGAGATGTAATAACATCTGCTCTTTATCGGATAATAAACACATCTCTTCGGGAAGGTACTGTTCAAACATTTTTGAAACAGGCAGTTGTAAGGCCTTTATTGAAGAAACCTTCCCTTGATCCCCTATCTATGAGTAATTATAGACTGGTCTCCCTATTGCCGTTCTTGGGCAAGGTGATTTCCAACTTAGTTACCCTCCCCAGATAATAGAGATATTTGTCCCCACATCTGTCTATTTTCCCCTTGCCAATGTTTCTGCCTATTTTTTGTTTGTTCAATGTTTTTAATGTTTTTAATGTTTTTAATGTTTTAATATTATTACTGTTTAATTCTGTTTTAGTACTGGGAATGGGGGTGTTGGTAGGTCTAGGGTTTGATTTTTTTAACTCTATTGTAATTTGTTGTATTTTATTGTTGTAACGTGCCCAGATTCTTTGTGATTGGGCGGGCTAGAAATAAATCTATTATTATTATTATTATTATTATTGAGAGGGCAGTCGCTTTTCAGCTCCAGGTGGTCTTGGATGAAACCGATTATCTTGACCCATTTCAAACTGGCTTCAGAGCGGGCTACGGAGTTGAGACTGCCATGGTTGCCTTAGTCGATGACCTCCATCTGGCAACCAACAGAGGAGATATAACTCTGTTGGTGCTCTTGGACATCTCAGCGGCCTTCGATACCATCGACCATGGTATCCTTCTGGAACGCCTGAGAGAATTGGGTATCGGGGGCACTGTGCTCCAGTGATTCCGGTCCTATCTCTCAGGAAGGTTCCAGATGGTGAGGCTGGGGAACAGCTGCTCTCATAACAGCTGCTTACATTGGGCATCCCTCAGGGTGCCATTCTGTCCCCCATGCTATTTAACATTTACATGAAGCCACTGGGAGAGATCATCCGGAGCCATGGAGCACGGTGTTATAATTTGTTTGTTTTATCAGTACGCTGATGACACCCAAATCTATCTCTCCATGTCTCCAACAGATACAGTGACTAAGGATGGCATCTCTCCTCTCGACACCTGCCTGGGGGCAGTAATGGGCTGGGTGAGGAAAAACAAACTCAGATTGAATCCAGAGAAAACAGAGGTACTCATGATAAGTTCCCCTAGCCCGGGCAGGGAAATTTGCCATCCTGTCCTTGATGGGATTAAACTTCCCCTAAAGGACAAAGTGCGTAGTTTGGGAGTACTCCTGGATCCATCCCTACATTTTTCATCTCAAGTAGATGCGATGGCCAGGAGTGCTTGGTATCAGCTTTGGCTGATACGCCAACTACGTGCCTGTCTGAACCGAGGGGACCTAGAAAAGGTAGTACATGCACTGGTAACCTCTCGTTTGGATTTCTGCAATGCGCTCTACATGGGGCTACCTTTGTATCAGGTTCGGAAACTTCAATTGATTCAAAATGCAGCAGCCAGGTTAATCACAGGGACAGCGAGGTCCAACCATATAACACCTGTTTTAAAATCTTTACACTGGCTGCCAATTCGTTTCCGGTCCCAGTACAAAGTGTTGGTTATCACCTTTAAAGCCCTAAATGGCTTGGGCCCGGGTTACTTGAAGGAACGCCTCTCCCTGCATAATCCTCCCCGCACTCTCAGGACTACAGGAAAACTGTTACTCAATCACCCTAAGGTGAGACTGGTGACTACTCAACAAAGGGCCTTTACGGCAGTAGCGCCTTCTCTGTGGAATGCCTTACCTGAAGGGATCCGCCTTAGTGGAACAGTAGAAGCCTTTAAAAAGGCATTAAAAACCCACCTCTTCCTACAAGCCCACCCTCCCAATTCCTTCTAAGATTATCTTTCCCCTATTGACTCTGACATATTGATATTCATGATTTTAACATTATTACTGTATGTTTTTAACTAGGCTTTTGGATTTAATTCGTTTTAATGTGTATTTTTAATATGTGAATTGTGGTACTGTTTTTACTGACTGTCTTTACTGACACTTGTACACCACTTTGATCTTGGGAAAAGCTGTTAATAAATAACCAATTTATTATTATTATTTGTTAAAGGAGAGGTCCCATTTTAAAAAAAATAAATTTTAAATTATTTTAAAATTTTCCTAATAACTATCACATCTCACTAAATTATCACATTAACCACATAAAATTGTGTGCGTTTAAATAAGATATCATAATTTAAAGGTATCATTTTAAATTTGCTAATGTCACAACTACTGCCATTATATTCAGCTATATATATGGAAATTATGATTTATGAGTAACATGAGTACAAAAACATTACTAACACTTCTGTATGGTGTGGTATAGCAGCAGGTCAATGTCGGGGTGGTGACACCATGAGTTACCACACTGGGTGACGCCAGTGAGGCCACTGCATGGGAAACCTATCAGCAGTATTGTTGCCATCATCATAGCTTCTTATCTAACAGGTGAGCACAATCCCACTACCATGGAGAGATACTGCCATGGTGCAGGTATCTAATTTTACCAGAGCTACCATGTATACACGACTATAAATCAACCTCAATTATAAGTTGAGGGCAGGTTTATAGGCTAAAATTGTGAATTTTGATATGATCCCTGGATAAGTCAATGATAAAACCTAGGGGGATGTAACAAACGATGTAAAGGATAAAGCAAAGGAAAATGATGCCAAAGAACTTACAAAATTCCAGCAGGCATAACTGTTTGTATTCACCCTAAAGCCTGGAAGGATGAGGAGGCACCTACAGTAAATCGTAGCTGGGGGTTGTGTAGGGAGGTGATCAGTTGCAGGCAGGGCTAAGAAAATTCACACGTGTCAAAAAGGATGAAAAGGCAAAGCAAACAAAATGGTGACTATGGGGCAAAAGAGAAGCCACCCCTTCTGAAGACTGATTTGGGGCCCTGACAACCTCATGCCACAGCCCTAGTCCACCTTTTTGTTGGCCAAAAGAGGAGTGGTAGAGAGCCACTCCTTTTTGCACTGGCAAAAAGCTGGTTTTTCCCACCCTGCCGTGGATGGAAGCTGGCTTTATGGTGCTTTGCTGGCCCACATGTGGGCAGCTCAATAGCTGTAAGCAGGCTTCTAGGTGGCTTCAGAGCATCCAGTGTCAAAATGCTGCACTCTGAAGCGGCCCAGACAGTGCCACAAAAGGGTGGTGTGTTTCGACCCTTAGCAGTGATTATAGCGTTTAACCTTAATATGATAAGTTTCCTTGATTTTAACCCTGAAAAGCTGACAAATATACAAATGTCTTATTTAAATCTTTCAAATTCCATTTCCCCTCATCACTTTATGGTGAAGTGCCGAAGTGCAGCTGCTGGCACCATTTTTCCACCCAGGCATTCAAAAAGTCTAGACGTGGCCAGGGTGGAGGGAGTAGAGTGGGTTGGTGCTTCTTTTAGGTGTTTGCAGGGCAGACTAAGCTCTCCCCTTTGACCACTCCAGTCACAGAGGGGGATGGTTGCTTTTTTGATAAGAGTTAAAGTACAGGACTTACACTGACCCGTGAATAAATCAACCAATGTTTTTGGGGTTGATCTTTTGACTAAAATTTCTAGAGTTATACTTGAGTATACACAGTAATATGCTTCAGCTAAACTAAAACAATGTGGATTGGTGAGATTAACTAGGCCAGTTTGTAAGCAGCTTCTGATCTCTTCAGTTTCATAAGATACATGGCATTGAGAACATATTACTATGATACTGAGAGATCTGTATTCTTAACATTTGCTTTCTAGGCTCCGTTTAAGGTGTTGGTTTTAACCTAAAAAGCCTGTGCCCTGGCAGTATAAGGGGCTACCTATCTTGATGTTAAGGTTTTCATTAGGGGTAGGCTTGGTGGAAACACAGGAAATAGCTTTCTCTAATGTTGCACCAACAACAGTTCCCATTTTTGCTGCTTTTTACAAAATGCCTGATTTTAATGTTTTTATTGTAATTATTCAATTGCTTGAACTGTTTCTACTTTTACTTTTAATGATATGGATTTGCCTCCTTGTGAATTTTTGTAGTGGAAAGGAGGGTTTAAAATTGTAATGAATCAATAAAAATAGGGAAAGAATGAATGGTGCCTTGAAAGAGATATTTTACTGTGTTTTATATACATCTACATGTGCAGATATGGGCACCCTTTCATGTGCTTTAAAAATATAGATTCGCTGTGAGCATGGGTATGAATGTGTTAGCTTTCCTATCAGCCACCATCTGCAAAATACAAAAGCCCAAATGAATAATTGTGATCCATATTGATGAAGAAGTTGATCAGGTTTATCAGTTGCTAAACAACAATGCATACTATTAATACTGCACACCATTATAATGCTGACCATTATATACAATCACGTACAATTATTTAGGCAGCAAAAAGTAAGCTCTTTGGGCTAATTCTAAGTTAACAGCTTGTATTTATAGATAAAATAAGTACAAAACAAAGAAAATAACTTTTACATAAATTCTGGTACATAACCATCTGAAACTATGAGACACAAAATTCAGGCAAATGTCAAGCAATGATTTTATTTTTTATGTCTACCATCTAAACAGTTGAAACAGTTCCTGTATATTTTACACTCAGGTATCAGTAGCTGAGTGCAAAATTATAAAGTGAGAACTGGCTTTCAGATATTACAGTATAGTATAACTGAACACAAGTTATACTTAGGGAAAACAAACACTGACCTCCAAATCTATGGGAGAATGGAATGTTTTTACTATTTCCATGTGCTTAAAAAGATAATTATATGTATGAGTAATCAATGCTAGATTAATTGCCAGTTTTATGCCACCGTTATGAAAAGATAAGAGCATTCTGGATAAATGAAACATTGTATTTTGTAGGTTATATCAAAAATGCAATTCCCCCCCCCCAAATCAGAAGTTATACTGCCTTCTTCATTTTTACTTCTGTAACCCCATGAAGGTTTAATTGGCAGTTAGCTTACACTGTGATCTCCTAGCTTTTCATGATTTCCTTTCTTTTCTGAGAAATGTTTTTTAAGGGGGGGAAATGAGCATTTTCTCAAGGGAATTAATTATTACCTTGACTTGTCTAGTCATATATTTCATAAGAAGTTTTTATAAATTACTAAACTCATGACAGACATACTGTGCAACTTTCAAAATCACACAGTGCAGTTGCATTCTCAAGCAATTCCTAACCTCATTCAGTCAGATTTCTGTGTGTGTGTGTATGTGTGGTGATGGGGTGATTCCAATGCCATATTGCTGCTTCTCCCATTGTTTAATGGTAACATTCAAACTTGAGTGCAGTGAGCTTCGTATACATGTGCATTTGCATGTACATGATGTGATGCCATTGTGGATTCATGGCAATTATCCTGTGAGAAAGAGGTGCATGTCATAGGGTGAGATATATATCAAATGAACAGAGGGGCTCCTCACTGCTTGAACATCACTTCTGCAGAGAAAGTGCTCATTACAATCCTGCCTGCTCAACCTTGTTTACAGTTTATGGAGAGCTTTTAGAAATTCCAGTGACTGATCTGCTTCACTTTGTTTCGGAACAACAGCAACATAATATGTCACCATATTATCAGGGGGTCAAAATGAGATAGTTTTGGTTGGCAGAAATTCTGCAGGTTGTCTGAGCCTGCTTACTACATTAGGATTTTGTTTTCCGCTTAGGGTAGTGGCCCTGGAAACCACTCCTCTGTGTAAAATTGTCATGTCAGAAAGATTTATACACATTCTGATTATGAGTCAAATTCAGGCATGCTGACCATCTCAAGGATTTCTTCCATATCTTTTTCTAAGTGGAAGAGGAAACCCAGAGTGGCAAGACCAATTTTGAGTCTCTGGCAGGATGCAGAATATCCAAATCCATTCTCATATTGTCCCATATATCATTATATATTGTGAGACCTTAGATGGTAAGGAAGAGCTACCCTTTCTGCATCATCAAAAAGGGGGATTAAAGATCTGGGTAAAAAAATTACATATACTAATTTATAAGTATAGATGCTAATTCAGAAATGGGCTTTAATTTAAATACTGTAGTAATACTATGCATTTCAATAGTGTTGTTGTGTACATTCAAGTCCTTTCTGACTTATGGCTATCCTAAGGTGAACCTATCATGGGGATTTCTTGGCAAGATTTGTTCAGGGCAGGTTTTCCATTGCCTTCCCCTGAAGGGGTTTCATGGCCGAAGTGGGAATTGAACCCTGGTCTCCAGATTTGGGGTCCAACACCCAAACCACTACGCCATGATGTGGCCATATATGTCCTATGTGTCAACTCAGCCAGCTGCCAAGCTAACATTGAGGTGTGGGTTCAAGGCCCTTCTTCCTTCTTACAGTATAAACTTGGGATGCAAAGTTTCCATTCATAGAAAATTGCTGCTCCCCAAATGATTCAGTGACTCTGGAGGTGAGCTGACGATTCCCTGATGTTTAGGAAGCGTGTCAAACTTTCATGTACATGCACTTCCTAAACGTTTTAGTGGCATTTTACCAGTGCTTACCATAGGGTAAGTGCTGGTCTGAAGTCTTCTATAGAGTCAAATAGGTACAAGATGAATTAGTTTGGACAGTCAGAGGGTGAGCATCTGAACAGTAAACCCACAAAATAGCACAGCCACTTGTCCACAACAGGTATCAACTTGAGACCTGAGTACCAGGTCCAGGGAGGAATCGTGATGATAAAAAGGGACGTGAGTGATAAGAGCCCAACAGGTCAACCTGTAAAAGAGTTCTGTCACACATACCTTCCAACTGTTCCCATTTGGCAGAGCCAGTCCCAATTGCCATCCCGCTTTTTTTCAGCTGCATGTAAAAATCCCAGTTTCTCTCTCCTCTCCTATTTCCTTCCTTTGTCCTCAACTTGCTTCAGTTGCTGCAAACTGACTCCTAAGTTTGCACTCAATTAACTTACGGGGAAAGAGGAGAAGAGTTGGATCAGGCAAAAGCAAACTGTTGCAGTCTCTTCTACCATATGTGTTGTTCCTCTTCCATTGTTGTCATCTTGACCACACTCTGATGTTTCTTGGTGACATGTTTCTTGGTGACACAGTTTTGATTTGTGAAATGTTGCAAGGTATGATAAAATAGCATCCAGCCTCCCAACAATGAACCCTGTGTTACAGGATGTTAAGAATGGAGAGATTTCTGAGTTCCTGGAGGCTACACAAATCTGAGCAAAGATTTTCACCTTGCTGTCACACAGCCTTCTCACTACTTGTAAAACGGAGCCCAGATGGATTCAGTCAAACCACCATAGGAATCTGATTGTGTAAACTGGATTTAACTAAAGCAACATGGGATTGTTGTGTTATCCTTTAAGATACCATATGACTCTAACACATACTAACACATTTAAACATCCCCTTTGCCAGAAATTGTTACAGGCTAATTTAGTATGGCAAAAATTGCCTAAAATGAATTAAAACAGAATGTATTTAAAGCTGTAAACTTTGGTAGACTGCCACCCTTCTGTCCTCACTCTGCTCCTTATGGACTCTTTCTTTTTGTGTATACATGCAAAAGGTTCCTTACTAATGAATTCTCATTGCATTGTACAGTCATGGTCTGAAGAGACCCACACCGGACCAGGGGAATGAGTCACAAAGTAATGATCAGAACTTTGAAAGAGACTGTGGTTCCTAGGATTCTCCCAGGCAGCATGGACCTTGGTCAAGCTTGTAGGGGCTTTGTCGGAGTTGTGGTCCCAAAAAAGTAACTTTTATAAGCTCTGGGATGATTGCTAGCATTCCCTAAGATTCAGCACCATACCTATACATACCTTGTCTCTTCAGTCAGACTCACAAGGATGTCAGTGGTGCAGAAGCTAGGACAGACAATGACAAGGTGAAGGTGAGTCATATTGGACTTCTTTCCAGTCTCAGTTAATCCAGCTCTGGATTGAATTCTGTTCTGCTTTACTTGAAAAATCCCTTGATTCAGCAAGATGTCTATTTAATCTGTTTGAAGGACTCCCATTAGCCACCAGGTTCCATCCTGAAAAGCTGGGATTCCAAAGGAAAAATAATGTGCTGGAGGAGGAGGAAACTTTTTTTTATTTACCATCCTGTCTTTTTCAGGTTCTATTATACACACACACACATCTATATTTGCCAGATGAGGTAAACACTTCATGCATGTTGTCACTATTGTTTTGTGCCTTGAAGAAAACTTGGAGATATGGGACTTTTTTACACAGGAGGCAAGCATCATTTAAACATGATTAAAACATGGTAATAGCATGATTGGGAGGAAGATTATCACACACGCTTCCCCCTTTTGTGTCCTATGTGTAAACTGTAATGGATGCGTCACTGGGTAATAACGAAAACTCCCATTATTACCCAATGACATATCCATTGCAGTTTACACCTGGGACACGAATAGGAGAAGCATGTGGGGGTGTGATAATCTTCCCCCGGATCATAATATTATGATGTTTTAATCCCGTTTTAATGTTTAATCCCGTTTGTTCACGTTAGTACAGTTGGCCCTCCATATCCACAGATTCCAACAGTGTTCCTCTCTCCTACAGAACATATATGTTGCAGGGAGCATCTGTTTCCTAAGTAAGAGCATCAGGGTGGGGATGGGTTGGTCTATAAAAAGGGAGCATTCTTGTGGGAGTGTTGCTATGATAAAAGCAGCAAAACCCAATTCAGCTGCCAATGTATCCTGTGCTTACCCTATTCTGCCTAATTGCTGCATACAATATATAAGATCATGCTGTGCAGGGAGATATAGGCAATAACCGAACACAATGGTATGATTTAAAGACAGGTTAGCTTTTCAATTTACTTGTGCGAGCATTTGGCTTTCCCGCTCTGACACAAATGAACTCTGTTCATATTGTATAATGTCAAACTTAGTTATCACTTTCTTGGGGATTATTAATCCAAATAATGACACAATAAACTTCAGTCTAAGCTTTCGACCTAAGATGGATAGTGCCTTAGGTCTTCTGAAATACCCTGTTCTGCCCTTTGTTCTTAGCAGCCAGATCACACCCAATTTTACTGTATGCTGTATCTGCCAACATTAACAGCTGTCTCTTTTTGGCTCTGGATTTCACAGAGTAGCTTGTTTCTTTTTTATACTGGATTTTGAAATTTGAAAAATATTTGTATTTTGGATTCACTTCTTGGTACAAATACATCCAGATGCCATGTGGTGTTTAAATGAAAGAAAATGGATTTTCCTGATAATAAGGAGCCGAATGTTTGCAAGATAACATTTCATTGTGAGGGTGGGGGTAAGGTGGCAGATGCTGCCAAGCCATCCTAGTGGAAGCTGGTATCTTTCACTTCTCTGCTGCACTAGGAATCCCCATGAGGACTATGGGGGTTAGCCCCATGCCAGTACTTTGAATATGGTTTAAAGTTGCCAATTTTTAAAAAAGGGCTTTACTTTAGCTGTATGTTCTACAAGCCAAGTACTGCAAGATCAAAGAACAGACAAGCTCTTTTAGTTACACTGCGATTTTAAAAATGTAGTCCCATGGTCTATTTTCTCATTTTCTATATTGCATTAAAAATAGAAAAACTGGAGTGACTTTTCTCTGTCTGTCTCTCTTAGACACACACACACACACACAACTCACCTGCATAATATAAGAGTGGGCATGTAAAGACAACTTTTGAAACTTACAAATTTCACTACATGAAATTTTCCACTACACTTTCTTCTTAATAATCTTAATAATCCTGAGCAATACCCCATATTTGCAATATGGCATATACATATATACCTACTTGACCATTTCCCCTTTATGTTCTGTTTTTAATCTATTTTTTGCCAGTTCTTTTACTGAAAATAACTATATTGTTAATGTGGACACAATTTCTTTCCTGACAGAAGTGATTTAAAAAAAAAATTGCCAAATACTGTATAGTAAATAAATAAAATAAATAATAAAACTTTTATTAATATCCTGCTTTTTCTTAAAACAATCCAAGTGGCATATAACATTAAAATGATACAGTAATATATAAAATCTCCCCCCTTAAAAAAGGATTAAACAGTTCTAACAATTAAAATTACAAACAATACAATTTAAAAGCAATAATACAATAATACAATACAGGTGGGCAGAATATCACATATATATGTATATGGGGGGATCTTTACGTGGATCTTTATGTAGCCGGGTGCTATTCCGGGAAGGTCTGCTGGAAGAGATCCATCTTGACAGCTTTCTTAAAGCTATCTAGGTTGGTAATTTGATGGATCTCGTCCAGCAGGCCATTCCATAAAGTGGGAACAACTGTGGAGAAATTCCTCTGGGATGTTTCAGTCCATCTGGTCTTTGCGGACTGCAACAGGTTCGTCCCAGAGGAATCCGAGTGCACGGGGCGGATTGTATGGAAGAAGGTGATTCCTTAAATAGATTGGACCCAAGCCATGAAGGGTTTTAAAAATAAGAATATAACTTTAGCAGGATGGGTTTTGAGTCTTAAGTCTGATCATAAAAATCACTAGACCAGTTATTAGATGTTCAAAATTTTTGGTTAAAATCATTCAAGGCTGCCCTTCCCAGTCTTGTGTCTTATTTTCATGGTGCTCCCTCATTGACTCTGTGTCTAGGAATCATGAAAGTTATAGTCAAACACATATGGAGGGTGCCAAATTTGGGAAAGCCTGATTTAGGGGAAATAACAGTGATATTTTTCTGTAAGTGTGTCATCCACCTTCCTTCCTACTATGAATGACAACTTCTGTTTAGCCTCATATGTTTGCAATGAACAGAATATCCATGCTAGCGGTGAGGGATAGCTGCAGAAAGCTTTGAAAAGAAAATTCAAGGTCTCCTCCCTCATGTGCCTCTTCCTGTATGACTTTGGCTTGCTGAGTCCAGAGGTGCACTGTAGGGGAAGGGTTTGAAGTTTCCTAAATTTGCATGCCTTTGGTAGTCAAAGATAAAATTCTCTGTTTTCTCCATATTATGGATGCTCATAAGAAAGAGGGAGGGGAAAAACCCACACACGCATATACAAAAAGTAAGCCTAGGGCTCTTAATATTTTATTCTCATACACCAGCTATAAAAATGATTCTGTGATGTGAACCCATTACTTTGCCAGTTTGAGTTGAAGCACTTGTGCAAGTAAGGCAAATTGGTTTCTAGCACTTCCGAAACAAACCTCAGGAGATGACTAGCTCTACACAAGCAAGCTAAGCTGTGCTTTAAAGTTATGGCATTAAAGTCCAAACCTCACATCAATAAATGAGCATCTGAGAAAAAAACTAATCGGAATGCCAGGTAAAGAACCTTAATTCTCTACTTTATAGACTCTGGTCTGGCCTGTCCTCTGAAGATTTATTAAACCTTGAATGTCCACATGTACCATGGATGAAGAACTTATTATACAGTTGTGGAGGTAATCAGCTGAGTGTCTTGGTGAATTGTTTCAGGCAGAAAAAGTATATAGGTAACATACAGCAAGACACATTTGGGCTTATTTTTCCTTTCTTGCAAACAGGAGGATCTTTTAACTCTTGCTTGCTTCTGAAAAACTTTCTCAACCTGCAAAGACAGGGACTTCAGTAATGGAGTTCTCAGTTTTCAGGGCCTGGCCCTTCTCTGCTTCTCAGGCAAAGGGGAGGAATCTCAGGTCAAGAGCACTGTCTTGAAAAGTATGTATGTATCATTTGTTTAATTTGAATGGCATGCTCTGCAACTGTGGTTGATGCAGAATGTATAATGCTCAGTGTTATGACAAGGGGCTATCCCTTGTAGCATCACCAAGACTCACTCCATGACATCAAAAACTGTAGTACTGTGAGTCATTTAACCTTCTCTATCAGAGAGCTCTGATAGCAGACATATTATAGTTCCCAGAATTTCATAGCATTGACTCATGGCAGTTATAGTGGTTCAAGCTGGTTTATTTCTGCAATGTGGATGCAGCCATAGGAGATTATTGCATACAAAATCCTCACAGGGATAGACGTGGGCTGTAACTGTGAGTGATGGATCTTATCGCACTGCCCAGTCCCTGGATATTTGGCAGCCCATATCCAACCCAGGCTTCTTCGGCAGCTTTTCATGAATGGGATATTCACATTCTTGAAAAGCTGCTGGAGAAACCCGGGTTGGATACAGGCTGCCAACTGCCTGGGCACTGAGCAATGTGATAAGATCCATCGCTCACAGTTATAACCTGCATCTATCCTGGTGTGGATTTTGTGTGCAATAATCTTCATAGTCTCAAGGTTTAAGATAATCCTGAGCTGGCAACTGTATCCAGTAAATATCCCTCCTGGGCAACAAGCCAAGAAGGCAATGGGAACAGCACTAGGCGGAGTGATTAACAGAATTAGGATATCATGAAAAGCCAGCAAAGTTATTTATATTACTATTACTGCATTTTCCCTCCTAGAAATGAAAGAGGATTTTTGTGCTTCGTGTGTCAAAATAACTTGGCTGGCTTTGGGTAGAGTAAACCTTAACTTGGCACAGACGGAGAGTATCATTGCACTTTTGCCTCAGGCAGCAACATGTGTTGGGCTAGCCCTTTCTGCCAGCCTGCTAGTGTTTTTCCATCCTGTTTTGTTATGCCTCAGTAGGCCATTGTACTCTATGAAGATGAACATGTGAGATATAAGGATGCAGCACTGTATATTTAGATGGCTTAGTTTTCTTGTAAGTGGTCCAGATTCAGATGTACACTCTTCCATAAAGTTCACTGTGTAGTCTTTGGAAATTTACTCTCCCAGCCCAACTTACCAGACTGGACTATTGTAAAAAATAAAATAAATAAAATTGTAGAATTCAAAGATATAGCCATGTTAGTCTGTAGAATCAGTATGTGGAGAGATCTTATAATTACTGCCAAATTTCTTTCTTTCAGTTAGTTTCAAAGGTGCTACAAGACCTTCCCACAGTAACTAAAATGGTAAAGCACAAATGCTTATAGGTCTGCAACATGTTGATAATTATATTTAGGTGTTCATCTTTGTTTACTGATGCATGTTTAAGTTTCAGGTAACTTTAAAGTTTCAGGTAGCTTTAAAAAGAGCTGAACTGACTTATCCTTTATAACAAAAGCATGTCCATCAGTTTCATCAGGTGGGAATATTTTGTTACAAGCACTAGTTTGGGAGCTAATATTGGTATCCTGTGAAGAGAGAAAAAAAAGAGCTCTTACCTGAAAAAGTTCATCTTATTTTAAACAGAAATGGATAGGGGAGGGCATAGGTAGCAGGAATATCCCCCCCCCCATCCCTACATTGATGTATGGAGACACAGGATCATTTTTATCCCATAGCATTGTAAACGATTCCTTTCACATTGTCTTTCCTGAAAAAATCAGCTTAGACAAGCAAATCTATAGGTATATGCAAAATTCAACATAGTATATAGAAAAACTCAACAGAAATACATATTGATAGAGAGAGAAAGAAAGAAAGAAAGAAAGAAAGAAAGAAAGAAAGAAAGGCCCTCTTCCTGAATAAAATTGGCAAAGCTACAGGAAAAATGGTTTGAATATAATAATAAAAATACAAAGATCCTCAAAACCAAGAATGTTTCAAAGTTCTTTTAAAAAAAAACCCAATATGTTTAATCTATAGGCTAGAGATTATTCTGCATCTGACAGGAAAAGGGTAAGTGAGGCTTGTCCATATCAGACAAGTATCTCACCGTTATCTGTAGATTCTTGCTAGAGAAATGTCCTGTTTATATTTTATTTAAATCTTTGTTCCTCATATATTCAGGTGAACTTAGAAAAAGAGAATTCTATCTCCTTGGCCCAGGACTGTATCATACCACACTTATACTTGATCTGAAAATAAATATTTACTTCACCTTTGTGCGTCTCTTAAAGCAGTACAGGATATCTAGATTCGATTGATTTATTTATTTTTTATATACATATGTCTGTGGTGTGTGTGTGTGCACTAAATGTTATCATGCAATTATAAAGGCTTCCCATGGCTAGTCAACACTGATGCAAACCATATGAGAACAAAATAAAAAATAAAAAAAAAACATTCCTAAGTGTGCAGTCCTATATGCTCACTCACCTGGGAGTAAGGCCATCAGAACTTAATGGGACATACTTTGAAGTAAATGTGTGTAAGACTGTGTTGTGAGTGCAAACTGGGCATTCATGAAATCAAGAGCATTTTTCAGAAAACCAGACATTAATTTTATTAAATATATTAAATAAATTTCACCATGTACACATTTGGCTTGCCGCAATCCATTTAGTTTGGAATTCTCAGTGCTCTGACTGTAATTGTCCTACCATTTGTCTGAACATAATGATTGTAGAGTACTTTATTACTCTTGAGTTCTCTTGTTTTTGTTCAGAATGCCATTTTTGTGTGTGTAAAAGGCAGGTGTATAGAATGCAGTTCATGCTTATACACTGTCAGTGCTGCCTCCCTGGAAAAGGTGGAAATACAGGAATTTAGCAATTTTCTTACTAGTTGTGGCATGGGAGATTTTTATGCATAGAATTGTTTAGTCCTTTTTTAAGGGGGGGATTGTATATATTGCACTTTTTTAAAAGGTTGTACGCCACTTTGATTGTGGTAACAAAAAGCGGGATATAAATTAAAGTTTTATTTATTTATTATTTAAGAAAAAACTGTGATAGGGTCATCTTAGGCTTGCCAAAATTCAGAAATGACTTGAAGGCACAGAACAACAACAACAACAACAACAACAACAACCCCATCAGAGAGGTGTAAATATCCTAAAGGCACCATATCCCATCTGATCTTAGAAGCTGAGATCGGATGAGATCTGGTGCCTTTACGACATTTCAACCCTTCTGATGGGGTTGTTGTTGTTGTTGTTGTTGTTGTTGTTGTTGTTGTTGTGTGCCTTCAAGATATTTCAAATGTAAGCACAATATCCTTTCCTAATTTCCTGTTAAATTGGACAGGGGCTGCTTCCAAACTTTGGTGACACAGTTATTGCCATGCATGACACTGAACACTTTTGTGCTCTGAAATACATGGGGTGAGAACCTATGCATGCTGTTACAGAGCATGAACAGTAGAAGAGAGACATTTTTCAAAGCAGAATGTTCATTTAAAATAAATACAGGCTTTATGTTCCCAATTCAAGTATGAGAAAAGCAAAAGGCATTTTTTTTTTGTTTCACTTTCCTATCTGGCAATGCCCATAGCATTAGGCATGCTGGCTTTTTGCAATGAGAGGATTTCCCACCACCGGGGAAATCAAGAACTGCTTTTCAGTGCACCTTTGAGATGCTTTTTTCTGGCTGAACAAACAGCTCAAGTAAAGGGGCTATAGAGAAGCACCTAGATTCATAGTTTAAAATAGTTACCATTCTAACAATATAATTGATGTTATATAGAGTTGGCATGAAGAATTAATTGCTAATGAAATCAGCCTGCAAACGTGCAATTTTTACGCTCTGCCTTACATGCATTTTATATGACTGTCAGAAAAATTGACAAATCATGAATGGAGTAATTTGTTGCATTTTTAAAGGCCATTTGTCCTGAGAGATTATGAATGTATATTGCCTAAGGTTCTATTCCATCATTACAAAAGTGCTAGAATCCTTCTTAAAGTTTGTTTTACCTGTAGAAGCACTGGGAATTTTGTCTCCTACATGAAATTCAACAACACTGGCATTTTGACATTTGAGAAGGGTCTTTTGGTTTTGTCAGCCGCAGGAAAAAATAATAATAGAGGAACAGCTTCTTTTAATAATGCAACTAGTGGTTTTGCTTATTGAGTTGCCCTGAATGCATGATACCTTTTTTAAATGCTGTGTATAACCCCTTTCAGGTCGACTAGCATACTTTTGTAAAATGATTAATGTGAGTGATCAAAATATACTTTTAAATTTCTTTTTCCCCCTCCCCCAGAAAAAGGTGAAATCTTCCACAGGAAGAGTGTGTAAACCACTTTAAAATTAAAACTGTTGAGGAGCAGAACTATGGGGTGGTTTGCCTGAAGTATATTCAAGTGTATGAAGCTATCATTTGCACTCCAAGGCATGACCTAGATGGCATAAGGACACTGTGGGGTTATAATTGTTTAGGCTTAGCCTAAGCAGAGTTCTTTCCAACTGTTCTGTTTTGCTTTGCTCTTTAGAATAACCTTTAAAATATCAGCTTCAATTCACATATGTAGATAAATTTATATTTACAAACGGGAATACTCCTCCTGTGAGGAAACAAAGGCAGCTGATGGAAATGTAGCATGGTAGATGAAACTTTATTTTTGTAATCCTTTGGATTGCAACTCCCAGGACCCATAGCCACCATAGTCAATCGTGAGGAATGTGGAACAACATTTGGAGGGTTATGTGATTACTGCTGCTGCTATACCAGTTTACAAGGAATGAGTAAGCTTTACTAGGCACAGTGGACATGTTAAAGATTATACTACATATGAAGATGGGGATGATCAAATGGCAATGAAAAGCCATATTGCTGCAGGCAACCTCTGGCTGTGTCTTACCAATGTATTATTAAAATATTGTATAGGTTGACATTTGAGAAAGGTCTTTTGGTTTGGGATAAATTAAATGATCTAATCCTTTATGTGTACTGCTGGTCTTCCTGTAGTTGATCAAATGGTATGAAAATCACTTACTAGTAGGTACTATATTTCAGAGGAAGGAACTGGCATAACCATCTCTGAGCATTCCTTGCCTAAGAAAACTCTATGAAATTCATGGGGTCACCATAAGGGGATGGGCAAATTGAAGGCACACACACGCAATGAGTATTACAGTGTGCCTCCATCATACGCGGGTGTGATTTATGCAGCTTTCAGCATACGCTAAAAGCCGAGCAGGGAAGAAGGGGTGGTGCGCCCCATAGGGAGTAATGGGGTATGCCGCTGCACCACCGCATGCATAAGCCCCATTCATTTAAATGGGGCTCGAGCATACACGGAATTTGCTTTATGCAGGGGAGTCCAGAACAGATTCCATCGTAAAGCAAGAGCGCACTGTATAATACAGAAGTCTTTACTGAGTTTTAACCAAATATTCAACTGGCCTCATAACAGTCAACACCTTATTATATATATGGGCCTTTTGATTTTGATCTCACAAAGATACAGCTTCAGAAAACTAGAAAACTACAGCAAATATTTAAAGTATGCTATATATAAAATTAATCCTAGCATAGCTAGTACTAAGGCTCTTTTCCCTTTCTTATTTTTCGTGCTCCTTTCTTGATATGTTTTGTTGACAATTGTGAGAACCCACTGGTTCTTATCAGGAGAAAGATTTCAGTAACTGCTAGATTTTACATTTTAGAAATGTACATCTTTGTCCCAGAAGTTTCCGAATCTCTAAATTCTAATAGAACATCATCTAGCAATGATGAATCTCATTAAGTGAGGAATCTGATGTTCCTAAGAAGGCAACTGAAGGGTTGTTGGATGATGTGGACAACCCTTCCTGTGGGAGGAACACCATTACCAACCCAGTGGAGAGTGTGGGGGGCTTGACTTGGCAAGAATGAAGACAGGCACTTATTGGAATGGAAAATGCCACAACTTTATTGGTTATAGCCAAAGAGGCCTGACACAGCATGAGTCCAGATTCAGGCATCAGTTGACATGCCTGATGGTGGATGGAAACTGATTCACCCAACCCTCTTGTTGAATCAATGTAGAATGACAGATATGTGATTCCACATGGGACGAAGCTACTGCATGGTGCCCCTGCCACTTGGAAGTAAGGCAGAGCCACCTAAGCTGCACATGACCCTAGTTCCCTACACTTCCAAGGTCTCTTACAGAAATCCTCTGAACTGGGTATGATGGTCATGCAAGCCCCCATCTTCTCAGAAATGGATCTAGACCATTATCAAACATTTGATCAGTTAAATTACCAGAGTGACTAAAAACATAAATTTGAAGACTATACTTAGTCTCAGTGCCCAAAATTTAGTGACAATAGTCTGGGAAGAAATTTCAAATCCCACTGACTGTTGACATGCTGAAGGAGTTCTTTTATACTCTAGGAACAGATGAGTGAACTCAGAGCCCCAACTAGACTTCTTCTGATTGGCTGGCTTCCTTGCCCATTCTAAGAGCCCACTAAAGCCACATGGGGTTTTGGGGAGAGGAGTTGAAGGTTGGTAAAGAAGATGATGCTCATTTGTGTTCTCTCTGCTGCTGCAAGCTGCCACAGTGCTCTTTCATAAGACAGGGGCTGCTATTGATAGAAGCCTGCCCAGTGTTAAAACAGAAAGCTCTTTCACCAATATTATACCACCCATAGTACTCCACAGATATTTGGAAACACATCACAACTGAAAATTATACTGTTGAATTGCTGGGCTCCTACTCAGACCTCAGCTGTAGGCATGTCTCCTTGGAAGGAACAGACTTCACTCAAGAAGATCCTCTACTCCTAATGAAACCCTTGATTTGGTAAGCCCTGTATCCTTTGCAGCTGGGCATTTAGTAGCCTCAAGTGAAGAATATGCCTTTAGGTGGTATTAGTCTTGTAGACTGGGAAGAAGGCCAGCCTTCTCTTCAGAACTAAGGTGCCTCTATCTAGGGGTGCAACCTTCTGTACTTCCAATCATCTTGGGTCTGCTGGGGTATTCTCCTTAGCTATCCCTTCATATTCTGAGAGCTGAAACTCATCTTCACTGGAAGAGTCCTTCACAGGGCATAAAGAGGCCACTGATGTAGAACTTTGTGTCTGTAGTTCCTCTCAGAAGATCTATGATCACATATAATCAAGTGAACACTTCAAGTTGAATGCTTAGTTGGAAGCAAAGCCTTGAAGCATCATGTATTACTGAGACCATCTTTTGGGAGAATAAATTAATTATAGCATAAGAGCTTTAGCTGAAGTAGTTCTATTATTCCTGGGGGGTGGGTGGGAATCAAGCATAATTCACAGAAGAAATGATTTTAACTATCGCTTGATATTACAAAAGACAATATAGCAAAAAGGTACAACTGTGCATCATTATTTTCAGAGATATGTTAAATAAATATATATCAAATGGAGGGAAGTGGGTCCCTTAGGGAGGATGGAAAAGAGAATAGCACTTTTGGTGCTTACTTGACCTACTTGTGGCTCCACTTTGCTTAGCCACCTGAGAGATACGCTGTCATCTCTCACTCATGGGAATATACCATTAAGTATTCTTTCACTTTCCTCCGTTATCTTGCCTGCTGTAGAACAGAGCTGCTGCCCTACAAGATGTGCCATCTATCATTTATAAAAGGGCGAGAGTAAGTGGGGAAAAAAGAGCAGCAGGAAACGTAGCAGTTGCTCATAGAAGAGTACTATTTGCACTAATGCACTGGTGGGAGGAAAATATGTTAAACAAAGACATTTTTCATTGCCTTTTGCATTACTGAAAACCTGAGATTAATCTGCTTATCATTCTACAAAACCCAGAGTAGCAATGTATTTTGATTCTGGCTCAGAGCTGACAAGAGTAGCCAAGGAAGGGAATATGAAAATGCAGTCTGACCTGTTTAAAAAAAAAAAGGGAAAGGGAAAAAAAAGAAAGGTAACAATAAGCAATATATATAGAGAGAGAGTGACTTAAATTTAGGTAGGCCCCCAAGGAAGGAAGAGACGGCTATAGCAAGCTATTCCTTCCCCGAATCATCAAAGACAGCTTACATATGTGATGTCAGAGTTGTCCTCTTAGGTGGCACATACAACACGTTTGCATCTGTAGTGTGGTGAATAAAACATACTTATGGTTAGTGTGGCAGGATTCCTTAAATTCATTTTTATTAACATAAGGCAACCCTATGAATTTGAGGGGTTTCATAAGTGGAGAAGTGACTTGAAGCCCCCTTCCCCATGCTAACAGGCTGGTTACAGTCCATTTTCCATCTCCTCCTCTTTCATGTTTGTTTAGGGCTACAATATGCGAGTTGATACAGAAGAAACAAATTTTGAGTTTTTCCCTCCCTGTCCAGATGAATTATAGTTTATAGTAGACAAATCAAAGAATGAAAGATGGACAAAACTGAGAGTGAGACTGAAGTGGGGGGCGGGGGCGGTTAGCACCAGTTAGTAATGTGCAAGCAAAGTAAACAATGTTGTTTTCAAAATATAACTGAGAAAAAAGAACAATCTTTCACAGATCCTGCTCTCTAGCATCTTCCAGGCATAGAGAAAATCATAGGAGAATGAGAAAATGATATTGTGCAGAATGTGGCTGATATGTGGCAACCAATGGTAATGCTTCTGTCTGACAGCAGCTCCCTGTGGCAGGATTCTTGGTCTCCACATCGCTTGCTTTCATCACTAGATTTTCATTCTGGTACTGCTTCTTCTTGACAGCAGTTTTTACTTTAGAATCTAGACAGAGCTCCAATGACAAGGATAATCCATGAGGCGAGAAGATCTTGAGCTAAGGGATCACAGAGCTAGGGCTTCATGGACACACTGCCACACAAAAGAGTCTCCAGTCGCTTCCTCAGGATGATGGGCATTAAGAGCAGAGACCTAGCCAGAAAACTACTAAAGTCATGGTAGTAAAAATATTAATCTGGAATATAATCATGGTGACAAAAGGGAACTCTCATGCTAGAGAGTGTTAGGCAAAAATTTGTAAATAAGGCAACCTATATTGTTGTTATTGTTGTTGTTGTTATAGAAATTACAATACCTTAAACAAATATTAACTGCTTCTGGAATATGGTATATAGTTAATAATAATAATAATAATAATAATAATAATAATAATAATTTTTATTCTGCTTCTCCAGACAGATTGAAGCAGCTAACAATAAAAACAATAAAAGTAAAATATAATAGCAACTTCTCATAGTTGTATCCCAAACCCTCCCATCCACAATAAAGTACAATTACATTATTCTCATTATCCCATCCCCCCAAAAGATGTGATCAACTTGGAAAAGGCATAGAAAATGGCAGGCAAAATAAACACACCATGGAGCCATCCACATATGCGGAAAGGAAGGCTTAATTTTGGAGCTTTCTTGACCATGGAAATGATGACCAAGGGAATATATGAGGCAGGTGTATAAATATATACATGACATGGAAAAAAATGAAGAGAGATCTTTTTCCTTCCTCATCCATAATACTCAAGCTCATGGTCACCTGATGACCTTTGAAATAACAATAGATACAAGAAAACTGAAAGTTGGTAGTTGGGCAAGGCATGTTTTGTCTCAGACTATTCTCTGCAGCCTATTTAGTGTAAGAATTAATCTAACAATAGTCTCATATTAGATCAGCTTTTTGTTTCCTTTTGTTTTTCTTAATCTTAAATAAATCATCCCCTTCAAATATACATTTTTTTCCTCAGGATTAGGCAAATCCTAACAATCAAGGAGTCTTCCTATAAATAAGGATTACTTGCATAAGTAAAGGGTTGTGAATAAAGCTCAGACTCCCTGAGGACAGGCTACTTGTCAAAATTAATGTTAATGATGTTTTTCAAACAAAGCTAACAGACAACTAGCATCTTCTGGTCTATTGCTGTTTCCCATATAAGTGCTTTTGTTTGAAGAAATACCTTTGACTCCTGTCTCTTCATCTTTCATCCTCTAGAGCTGAGGATGGGAAAGAGTGAGAGGGCAGAATTTCTCATGCTATTTCTAACCTCTGAATATATCGAACTAGGATTGAGAAATCTCAATGCTGAACAGCACTTCACAGTCTCATTTCATTTTTTTTCCTGATGCAGCTTACAAAATGTTCAGTGTCTCTTAACAAATTGAATTTTTTTAACATACAGGATTTTCATTGTTAGGTATAATTATGCTGTGCCTGCTAAAGCTATTCAAAAATCAATAAAGTTATTAAAAATATAATGAAGTGTAAACAAGATATCTATAGTCCTGAATGGATGATAATGGCCAATTTAGAATTGCTTGAGTATGTGCTACTTTTTCCTTAGAGCTTTAACTATTCAGGATTGGACCTTATGATTAACAGGAAAGTACAACACAATTAAATGACTGTTTCACTCAGACAACTATGGGTCTTCAACCACATATGAAGCAGATGGTTTTTCTTTTGACATGTGCTTTAACATATTACATACAAACATGCACTAAAGGTTGTCAGAGGAAGCACAAATGCCTTGCTTTAGTTAGCTCACTACACCATGTCTCATGATAATTTTATTCAGATTAAAGCAGAATGCATTCAGAGCAGAACACTTCACTAGATGCCTCCTGTTATGGAGACAGAAATCTAAAAGAAATTTTGGATGATGCATCAGACCAATCTTTATCTGACAAACCCACTTTAAGTGGCAATTACTGTGTTGTTTTTAACTTCCATCACATCGTCTTCAATTTATGATGACCCTATGAACGAGAGACCGCCAAGACACCCTGTGGTCAATAGCCCTGATCAGGTCTTACAGAATCAGGACTGTGGCTTCCTTGATTGAGTCTATCCATCTGAAATGTGGTCTTCCTCTTTTCCTACTGCCTTCTACATTACCAAGTATTATTGTTTTTTCTAGTAAGTTCTGTCTTCTCATGATATGATCAAAGTAGGACAGTTTCAGTTTAGTCATCTTGGTTTCCAGGAAGAAGTCAGGCATGGTTTGCTCTAGGATCCATTTATTGATCAATTTGTAGTCACTGATATCCGGAGAACTCTTCTCCAGCAAAGCATTTTAATTAAATTGATTTTCTTCCTATCAGCTTTCTTCACTGTCCACCTTTCACAACCATACATAGAAATGGGAAATACATTGGCATGGAATTCTAAGTTGGACATTTAGGTGCTTTCTGCACTGGCATTTGGGACGTCCGGAGGACGTCCTATTTTAAAAAAGGGGCGTCTCTTATAGACGCCCCTGGGCCTAGTACGGACTCCGTCCGTACAAGATGGTGCCGGCCCTTCTACATGGCCGGCGCCATCTTTGCGTATCGGACGCTGAGCGTCCGTACGGGTCGCGTCCTTTGTGACGTAGCGAGTGCGCCCCTGGCGCCTCGCTACGTCGCAAATGCGACGGAAAAAGAAGCTCCATTTTGGAGCGTCTTTTTCGGTCCGCGCGGGAGTCGCGCCGTGTGGAGGCTCCGGCTCCCCCGCGGACCTACCGGCGGCGGCGGCAGAGCACCGCAAAGTGGTGGTATGTACCCCGCCATAGTGATGTATTTTTACATTTCAGGATCTTGTCTAGTTCCTTTATAGCTACCCTTCTGAGTACTATTTTTTTCTGATTTTTTGAAAGATTATGTGGTGTGCAGTCTCTGTTCTGATTAATTATTGTTGATGCACTATAGATTTCTAACACATTGTGATACTGGCAGCTATTATTTCATTCCTTCTCTAATGATCTGTAATGTGGAAATTGTATATTTCTCAGCAGGTGCACATTGGATCTGTATTTTCATCACACTATCTACTACCAAATATCTTTCCTGATCAGTCATTGCAAACTTAGATACCATACTCAATTTTGTGAAGTTAGGAATGCTAGTCTCAATATGTCTCACTTAGAACAATAGAATCAAAGAGTTGGAGAAGACCTCAAGGGCCCTCAAGTCCAACCATGTCACTATGCATGAATACACAATCATAAATACCCCTAGAGATGGTCATCCAACCTCTTTAAAAACCTCCAAAGAAGGAGACTTCTTCACACTATGAGGGAGTGTGTTCCACTATTAAACAGCTCTTATTGTTAAAAAATTCTTCCTAATATTTAGGTGGAATCTCTTTTCCTGTAGTTTGCATTCATTGCTCTGTGTCCTATTCTCTGGAGCAGCAGAAAATCATGCTTGCTCTATCCTCAATAAGATACCCCTTCAAATATTTAAACAGGGCTATCACCTCTTAACCTTATCTTCTTCAGGCTAAGCATACCCCGCTCCCTAGGCTACTCCTCATAGGACATGGTTTCCAGATTTTTCACCATTTTAGTCCTCCTCTCAATACCCTTTTTGAATTGTGATGCCCAGAACTGGACACAGTATTCTAGGTGAGGTCTGACCAAAGCCTAATAGAGTGGTACTATTACTTCCCTCAGTTTAGACACTATATGTCTATTGACACAGCATAGAATAGCATTGGATTTTTAAGCTGTTGCATCACATCTAATTAAATTGAACTGAGTTTGCCAATTTAATGTCCACATCCCCAGTTTGAAGAGACCTTTTTGGGGTTCTTTACTAACTTGTTTGTTTGTTTTAAGTAGCTTAAATAATTTTGTGACAACAGCAATTATCATTCACTTCTAGATCTAGATCATTTACGAAGAAAGTTATGAACCTTTGGTCCCAATACAGATCATTGGTGGATACTACTATATATAGTTCTCCTTTTCTTTCTGGAACTAGCTATTTATTCATATTTTTATTTGTCCTTTAACCAGGTAGTAATCCATAAGAGAACCTCATATTTCATCCTATGACTGCTAACTTTGCTCAGGTGGGAAATTGTCAAAAGCTTTTTAAAGTCCCAATAATGTCTGTTCGATCCTCTGTTCTTCACTCAAAGAACTCTCAAAGGTTAGTGACTCAGGACTTACCTTTACAGAAGCCATATTGATTCTTTATCAGCAAGACATGTCCTTATATATGATTGATTTTGTTTTTATTAATCCTTTCCACCAGTGTATCTGGAACAGATGTTAACAAGTCTGTAATTTTTTGGATACTCACCCTTGCCTTCAGATCCCTTTTAAAAATTGGCATTTTACATTGCCACTCTCCAGTCTTCAACTGGTGAGATAGCACTTTTAGGAAGGCATTTGGTTAGAAGACTTGCAATTTCATACGGGACCTCCCTGAGAACATTTATGTGGATACCATCAAGACTCTCTCACCCCCCTTCCCCAATTTGTTGGTAATGTCTAGATCTAGAACATTGCTATTTGCCTCAGTTCTTAAAAGTCTCTTCTTGAAAATGCCAATTCAATCACAGACGTTTACCCTATATCTTCTACAGTACAAATGCAAATAATGTATACCTATTCTGTAAAATCTCATCCTCTTTTGGAATGCTTTGTTATCTAGTGGTCCAATCAAACAATCATTCATTCTATTTATACACCACCTTTTCTCTGTGTTCAGCTACCTTCCTGGCTGGTTATTTGCTTCTGAGGTATTTCAGTACTTTTTCAATAATATTAGTGTTATGATCCTCTAAAACAAACCTTCATTTTGCATCCCTTATCATCTCCTTGCCTGTTTTTTGCTACACATGGTGGTGGCTACAATCTGAGATTGCTTTAACAGGAAGAGCAATTCACAGAGAGTAAGGCTATAAACAGGTATTAGTTATGAGTCCTGTACCTCTAAATGCTAGTTGCTGGGAGCACAAGTCTTGTTGCATTTATATCCTTGTATACTTTCCAAAGGCATTTGGTTGGCCACTATGGCTCTTCTTCTGTTCTTAAATCCTTATGTTATTGCAATTGCTGTCATTTCATTCCCACTTATCATATGTAATATGATTATCATATGTAATATTCAGAAGCATTTAGCAGGATGCTGGATGATTTTTGCTAGCTGACATAAAAATGATGTAACAATATTATCTTTTCTTATTTTTGAAAATGTGAACCAAATTAGATGATAATAGTGTGGTCCTTCATAACACAGAGGTTTAAGATGAAGAGGGAATGTTTATTGATTTCTTTATTAATAAATGACTCCTTTTTTTCCAGCCTGATCTGCAAAACGTTTACAGCACAGTATACATCCCTCAGTATTAGACAGCCTGAATGCTCTTTGCCTAGATGAGAAGCCTTTCTTTATTTTGATATTTTTATAAGTGCAATTCTCATGAGTTTTTAATGAATGAAAATACAGAATTAACATGCATGCATGTTAGTTTATCTGATCTTCTTTAAAAAATATGGTCAGGGTTCAGAAAACATTAACAGATACAAAGAAAATCCAAAAAGCCACTTGAACTATTTTCCTTTTTTCCATAATGCATCTTTTTATGAATTATGAAAAATGTTTTCATGAATCTGAAATGTTTTCTGATCATGTAAAATAATTGTTGAGATTTTAAATAATAAAACATCATCTTGTGGCATGTTGTGATGTGTCTCTTTCATATAGTGGGTCCTACTGGAGGCTTCCTGGTTTTGCATGTCTGTGTTAATATAAACATCATAAAGCAATCTACCTTGGTGTTTCACAAGCTCTTCAGCTTTTTTATACATAGGAGAATATCGCACTGGGGAAAAAACGTTCCCCAATGTGTTCTCACGGGCATGAGCCCGAAACGTGATGGGAACCCGATGGGTCCCAGAATGCTCGTTTACCGCACGGCGGAACGCTGCCATCACCGCCGGGTGTTCCCAATGTGTTCCCAATGTGTTCCAGGAGGCCCATTTCTGGGAACGCTTTTGAAAGCGTTCCCAGAATGGCGCCTCCTGGAACACATTGGGAACCCGGTGGGAACGCCCGGCTGTGACGGCGGCATTCCGCCGTGCGGTAAACTAGCATTCTGGGACACATTGGATTCCCATCACATTTTGGGCTCATGCCCGTGAGAACTCATTCGGGAACGTTTTTTCCCCAGTGTGGTAATCTTCATAGAATCAGAGTGACTGAACAGGATGGAAATGGAGTCATACTCTCTAATCCTGCTTCCAACCTCCTCATCTTGGTTTAAATGTTTGAATAGTACCTGCATACATAGAGATTCGATGTCCAATTGGGAACTCTGTACTTTTTCACGTGGGCAACTTGGCCAAGACCCTAGCTGGAATGCACAAAGTATAACTGCTCATTGCACATAGTTTGGTTCTTGTTTGCTTCCTGCCCCCCTCCCCAGCAGCCACAGTGACCACTGGCTCAGCCATTAAACAGATGTGGAAATAGAGAGGAGAGGTCACTGAGCAGCTACAGATTCATTTTAGCTCTCTGAAATTTGTAAGAGAAATGTGGGACAGAACAATGGTAATGTGCTTCGTCTGCCCACCTATATTCATATAAACTGCAGAGGGACAGTGAGGTTGTTCCTGTAGTAAGTTCATCTGCCTCCCTCCTTCTTCTCCTTGGCTGCTGTATGGAGGTATTCATGGGGCAAAGAGGCTGGAGAACAGCCTCTTGCACTCTATTCAAAAATGATATACATACATTTAGAGCACACATATGGCATACTATGTACAAGTGTGGTTTATCCTCAAGGTATCATGCTTAATGACATTATTAGGGCGGCTCCATGATGTTATGGTTGGCAGGCCTTGGTGATGACCTGCCAACCCTGACATCCAAAGGTGGTGTCCCTACATGTCAGGTTTTGGCACTGAAATTGTACTGGTATAGACCTGACCTGGCTAATAGTCACTGTGAGAAAACAATGCCTTTGATTTGATCCAACACAATTCAGGTGCTAGATGATGCAGAAGTGCTATGTAAACAACCCTCTGCTTGGATCCAGCAATACAGTTGGATAATTTTAGATGTCATTGTCTTATGTCCTTTCTCTTCCACATTGTTCTTGTTGTGTGCCTTCAAGTCATTTCCAATTTATGCTGACCCTAAGGGGGAACCTATCATGGGGTTTTCTAGGCATGCTTCCTCAGAGGGGAGTTGCCATTGCCATTCTTTTGAGGCCGAGAGAGTTTGACTTCCCATGGTCACCCAGTGGGTTTTCATGGCAAAGCCGGGATTTGAACTTTGGTCTCTAGAATCATAGTCCAATGCTCAAACCATTACACCATGCTGGTTCGACATTGTATTGTGTATTATCTGCCATACTTATGGTAAAGAAGCTCTGTAGCATTTGGAGGCCTTCTTGCTCCTTTTGAACACTGCCCCCCAAACATCCCCTCTAATGGCACCATTATATGATTCAGTTCAAATATGTGTTCACACTGAACTGTACCTTTATTTTGTAGCTAATATTCCCAACTGCAGTGTGTGCATGAATGGGGCTTTCTGGTCCCTACTTTGAAGTTCAGTTCCCTCTTATCCTGAGATTTAAAAGCATGAGGGGGTTTAGTGGATAAGGAGGCTCTTACTTGCCATAGTCAGTAAAATAAACACATACATAACCAATAACATGCTGAGACCAATATTTCAGAAGTTCTTAGACAAGTCACCAGAGTCTGAGGAACTGACTTGCTGATTTATCTGATTTAAAAAACATGTTTATTTCATTTAATTTTCAATTGATATATATTTTTCTACAGAATACTGGAAAGCATGTTTGGCTGGGTACATATGTATTCAGAGCACCTTAGTAAGCACATGAATTGTTTTCTCCCTATCCATTGACCTCAGCTCCCACAGCCTGACTAATCCCTAAACCATTTCACTACACTTGACTAGTAAAGCATGGGATGAGTGTGGAAGCAGTGGAACAGATCAGTCGCTCACCATGCTGTGTGGAGTCCCAAGGGTGCTTCTGTAGTCTTTATGAGGTTTATAAGTTTCACTTTGAGAACCATATTGATAACCAGCAGAGACATATATTTCTGACCCTATATTTCCAATGGGCCTTGAAAACATTTGGCAGAAGGAATTCTTTCTTAGAACAAGGCTGTGGTTCTTTCTCTGTGTTAAAGCAGTCCTGTTCTCTCTGCTCTCTCACGAACTAGCAGTATCAGTTGTGTTAGTGTGTTATGTGGGTTGTGTGTGTGTGTGTGTGTGTGTGTGTGTGTGTGTGTGTGTGATGTGAACACCTGGCTCCTAGGGAACTGGGCTATGGCCACTAAACAGTTGTCAGATGGTAACTATAACATTAATACATCCTATCCATAGATCAGTCGCTGCATTCAGTTTAGTGCCAGGGAGTTGCACAGCCAGACATCTGGCAACTCAATGACCATGGAGCTCTTCACCAGTTTGACTTTGGCAGGCAGAAGAGTTGCTTTGGTTTTGGTGTGTGTGTATATGCTATACTGCACACAATGGTAAATCAGAATAATTTAATCCTCTTTGTTCTTATTAAAGGTACAGTGCTAAAGTAGTCACATTTGTTCATGGTTATTACTTACAATTAAAACATTCCACATTTAGTTCAGTTTTATTCTACCTGCTTAAAGTACCATAAAATTAGAAAACGACTGTACAGTAAATGTTTAGGCCAGTCTTTCTCAACCTGAAGCCCTTCAGATGTATGGACTACAATTTCCATCTTGCCTCAATTAGCAGATCATACAAGCTGGTGATGATGGACACTGTAGTTCAACACATCCAGAGATTCCCAGGCAAAGAGTGTGCATACATGCCATTGAAAGCTGTTATGCTCTTTACTTTTGCCCTGAAATTATGCCCTGGAACCAAAAAAGCAAGTGATTTATTCCATATGCCCAAGAAAACACTAGATTTAGGATCTCATAACAACTGCATCTTATGTGACATAGAAAAACTCTTTTCAGACTAAAGGAATTTTAAAAGCAGTTTTTGATAAGGGACTGTTGGATAAAGAGAATGTCAGTTTTCCCAGTAGACTTCCTGAAATTCTCTGTCCATTTTAGCTTCCTAGCAATGATATTCTATCTTTAATTTAAAACAAATGGGACAATCTGTTTCTGTTTGCAATGCTAGTAGCTTAGGCTTTGTATGTCCTTTGTATGCTGTAATATATGTCTTTACAGAGGACGTCTTCAAGGTGGTCTCAAGGGTTGTGCAGATGAACTTTAGTAGAATTCCAGTTCCAATAATACATTATATATATATAATTCTATTCTATTAGATTCTATTCTATTCTAATTCTTGGATCTGTTTACTAAAAATAAAATGGGGGAATCTAATTGTCTTCTGTCCCCTGCCTTCTCCCAACCATAATTCTTTTGCTTACTCAGAGTAATGTTGACATACTGACCATTCCAAATTAGGTTCATATATTTTACCCTACAGTTTTAGAGAGCATGCTTCCAATCTATTAGGCAAATGCACCACAAAAATTACACTTAAAGATTTTTATTCCTCAGCAAATCTCCATATTTTATTGTTGTTGTCATTGTGTGCCTTCAAGTCATTTCTGGCTTATGAAGACGCTAAGGTGACCCTATCATGAGGTTTTCTTGGCAAGTTTCTTCAGAGGAGGTTTGTCATTGCTATCCTCTGAGGCTGTGTGTGACTTGCCCAGGGTCGCCCAGTGGGTATACATGGCCAAGATGGAATTCAAACCTTGGTCTTCAGGGTCATAGTCCAATGCTGGCTTTCTCTATATTTTATTAGTGTCTTCCATTTTTTAAAAAAAATAACAAAAAACTGGAGAACATCAACTTTTCTATTGCTGTCTCTTCCTCATTCAATATGGTTTGTTCAGGGAATGGGGAAGAAGTTGTATTTTAAATTTTGCTGATGAAGGCATAATGGGGAATGTTATCTCTGTGATACAACAGGCATGCATTGCATGAAGCAGATCTCTGATATAGTCCACGGCATCTCCAATAAAAAGACTCCCACCTTGAAGAGTTGTTGTGAGTTAAAGTAAACATAGGGCTGGTACACACCACCATAAAGCGGCGTGCTCCTGGCAATACTAGGGTTAGGGACTGTGCACCAACCACACGGTCCCAAACCCTAGTACAGAATGGCGGAATATTAATGGCAGCGTCCCGTGTACACGGCCACTGCCATTGCGACATAAGCACCGCACAGCGTCCGCACATTGCCTCAAATCGCTTACATTGCAAGTGTGCCAGTGGCACACTCACGACGTCACTCTGGCACCGGAAAAAGAACCTGAAAATACCGAGTTCTTTTTACTCTGGAGGGAAGCCGCATGTTTTGGTGGCTGTGGCTTCCCTCTGGAGGGAAATAGGCCGCCAGCAGGCCAACCCTTTGGGGTGGTTTGTACTGCACCAATATTAAACTAGCTACATCAATGGCAAGGAAACATTGTACAATAATTTAAAAAACTGAAAAAAAGCATGCAAGTGGCAAATTCCCATGGCTTCCAAATGCCTGAAAGATAACAAGCCCATCTCAAGGATGGTGATACCAAATTGCACACTAAACAGAGACATCAAACCAGACACCTGACACAAGAGAAGATACCTACATATGATCACTGGGAAACTTTGATGCGCCTGGAAGCCAATATTCTACCTCGCAGACTCTTCAAGAGCCACATAGTTGGTCCAAAATACCAACTCTCCCCAACCAGAAGTGGCTAGAAATCCTGTTCTGATTTTGAAAAATGAATATGATTTCAGTGTTAAGTAGTGCAATCAGTCCCCTCCCCTCTCTGCAACCAGTTTAAATTGGTTGTTCCTGGGGCATTCTAGGAAGGAAATTCTTCCCTTTAATTTTGGAAAGAAAGGGGCATCAGTTCAAGGGATAAGGAGAAGTTGAGGAACAGCTGTAGCTATGGGTCCCCATAAAAATTCTGTCCTCCAAATGAAATTTTCCTTCAGTCCCGCCCCCCATTTTGGCATTGAAGTAACTTAACATTTCAGAGACATAGCTCCATTAGTCTAGAAAATCAATGTGCAAAGGGATCTTGTAGCACTTTTGAGAGTAACTGAGAGAAAGAAGCTGGTAGCATGAGTTTTCATAGACTTAAATTTACTTCTTTAGAGGCAAGCTCAGTTGAGTAGGGGGGCACACAAAATTAACAAGACAATGTAAACACAGCAAATATGAGCTCTAGGTTTGAGTGGTTTTCAGTATCTCATTCTCTGCAACAGGAGAAATTTGGCTGAAGGAAAGCTTCATGTGAGGGGCCAATTTTCATGTGGAAGAACAACGCCTTCATGTTCCCTCCCCCCCCCCCTCCCACCATAGCAAGGTCCAAAAAACAACCTTGGGTTGTGAGGTGGCTGCATTTAGCCCATTCCTTTTATAAATCCATCTTACATGTTGGATTGGGAACAATTTAACAAAAAGTGGTTCTTAATTATGTCATTCAGTTAGAAGGCAGAGAAATCTCTGGGATGAGCCTTGTACCTCTAGGGAAGCAGAACGTGGCCCCAGGGAACTTTTTTTTTGGGGGGGGGGGGACATTGCTTTGTCAACTTTACCTAAACTTGACCCACCCAGCCACGTATTTATTTATTTGGGTAAAACCTGTCTCCCATGAAGAAGATCTAAGGCAATAAGTGTATGTTAATAAAACTGCTGCATTTCACAGATGGATTTGCTTTGGTGAAAGGAGGCAGAAGAGAAGCATATTCTAGGGATATATTTTTAATGACCTCAATACAAAAGCAGATATGAAGATCAGAAACTCAACTATCTATCTGCATATGGCACTACTGCATATAGCACTGATATTGGCAGGTTTGCTTCTCTCACAATGTTTCCAGTTGGTAAAACATTTTCAGTGGATACAAAATGCCTGTAGATATTTGTGCAGAAAACCATATAATCCAGATGTTACAACAGTTATGGAAAACAGATGTAAACATTTTCTTGATCAGCAATGTAGGGTTGCAAATGAAGATAATGAAGACTAATTTGGAGGAAAAAATATAAAGCAATACAGCAACAGTTCCTCTTTTTTTGACCATTTGATAGTTTAGTTTAATATCAACCATAAACAGACAACCACAAGGGCACATCTGATAGGCAAGTGTGAAAAAGATCATCCAGGGTACCAGCTATTCACACCACTACCTCTGAAATTATTCTTGTATGAGAGAACTGATGTCCGTTTTATTAGTACAAATAAAGGGAGTTCTCTCCCACTTAGTTATATCCAGAAGGGCAATAGGCCATAAATCAACCCATGGCATGATTTTTCTTTGCCAGTCCATCAGCATAATTCTTTTGGCTGTCAGTGCTGCTCTCAGGAGCCATCTCAGGTCCCATTTATTCAAATTATGTAGAGAACTGGTGCATACTTCTCCTCACATTGCTGCAGATTTGTCTAAATTGATTTTCGAAGACTAACTCAATTTGTCTAAAAATCGCATTCCAGAAACAGGCTTCCATCTCTTCAAAGTTCTGAGAACAGACAACCACCCCATTTTAGGATTTTGATACATTTGATACAAAGAACCCTGAGATTGAAAATATTCTCCCCAAATTTTGTTTGCTCTTGATTTTACTTCTTTATATAATACATCAGGTTCCTTAAACTGTAGGTCTGTAATGATCGGTGGTAAGAAAAGCAATAAGAACTGCATGTACTGTTATTTTACATGGGAGGGGGGATCCTTTCTTCTTAGAGCAAGTACTTCATGGTCGTTGTAGCTCACTGGGGAGATATGTCTTCACTGAAGTTTATCAGCAGAGTTTTGTTTGATAGACACGTACCAGATTGCATGATGTATAACAGTGGTTCTCAAACTTTTTACCCTTATGACACCCTTTACATCTACATGTGGACATTACACACACAAACACACACACTCAATGTAATATACAAACAAAAATATTTTGTTTGTTTAGTTTGTATATTTTTATTTGTACATTCATGTGTATTCATATTTTAACATTTTATAAGGAAATAACATGGTTCAAATTAGAACATATTTATTTAAATACATTTAATATTTAACTCAATACATGTCTAAATGTTATATATAGGGGAAGAAGAGGTGGGATCAGGGCCTCCAAGTCTCATGCCCCCCTTGAGCAGCTTTTCACCATTTGAGAACCACTGATGTATAAGATTTAAAGCTGGATGTGTATGAAGGTTAGCAACTGCTGTTGAAGAACATACTGCATTTGAAGAATATCAAAACACGTTGTTGCTAAAAATGCAATATCCTGTCTTCATGAATTTAGCACCTTTGCTTTTCAAATTATAATCCAGGCCTGGATTGTTTTCAAACATTACAGAGAATATTCTAACTATGCTGAAGTAGTGCAACTGCTACAATCTATATTGTAAATTTCCAAAACACTTCTTTTCCTTCGCCCTCCTCTCAATATTGCTGCAGTATTTTTAAAGTTGTGTTTCTAGAGCAAAAATGCTGTTTCTATTGCAGTTTCATAGTCATCCTGGTACTTAGACAGGGCTCATGATTTTTCATATAAAAGTCATGAACATCAAGAGGACTTGTATAGTCAAAGCTTTACACTACGTAACAGATTATTCTCAGCAAGACAAGAGCTTGGATTAGCATCTTTTTAGTCTAAAAAAGTGACTTTTACAACACTGTAAGGAACAAAAGTGGACAAAGAATGAGACCTGAATGTGGAAGATTAGCATCCTCTTGCCATGGAGAAATCACCACATCTAACTTCATGTACTACTTTTTAAAAAAATTTTAATCAAAATTAATTTTCATGTAGAAAATTACATACAATCACATGCAGATCATCAGATGTTGCTCCTATTTATGCATTTTCCTAGAAGTGCATGGAATTATAAACCATGAGCCAGTTAATAGATGACTGAATGTTATTTCCTATTCCAGAGTGCTTCCCAGGTAGGAAAAACAGATAACACATGAAGTAGCTGCTGCCTAAATTCCCTACACATAAAACTGGAATAACAGGAGGTCAAGGACTGAATTTAGTACAGCACATAGTTATATTAATTGTTATATCTCATTGAAATAAATGGGTTTTTTTTCCCTAGCTTCCTTACTGTGCAGGCTTGAAGCCAATAGATGCTAGACAGCTCTTTACTAATTAGACATGGTATATTAAAAATAATTTTTTTGTAGCACTCAAATAGGAACATCAACTCCAGGACTGACAAGAGAACCAAGAAATGAATATAGATATGCATGCACATTAAAATATTTGCCATCTATACAACAATTCAAGAGCCTTTCAACCAATTTTCAGTGCTGTGATCAGTTCAGAGCAACTATATGACACATGCTCAGCTGATTAACATTTAAACAGAGAGGACGGTGCATCTTCTGATCCCATTCAGGTCTGTTACATAGTTGCAGTTTGTTACACATTGGCCACTGCTATTTTTCTTTCATCTGTGCTTTATACACATCTTGTGAAGAAGAGAAGATACTCCGCTTAATATTGTTGCTCCCAAATGATCTCTGCCTTATAGAATAACTTTCTGGGCTACACCCTCTGGGATTGAGGAGCCATTTAAAGTCTCTGAAATTCAGTGTTTTAACAAGGATTTAATTACAAAGGTAAGTGTGTGCACCTGCTAAGGCATTCCTAATTATTTGATAATGGTGCAATCTTTCTCAATACAGCCAGCCTTTGTGGTGGTAAGCTCCACTAATGAAGCACAGTGAGAGAACAAATTCCCCCAATGTTGGAGAAGCTTATTTAAATAATTTTTAAAAAGCACCAAACTAAACAAACCTGTGGAAGATTGACTGTTTAGAAATCAAATACCATGCAAAGATTTTTAAACCATTTAAAATGCCCTTTACAGTTCATGCTGATGGTAAATCCAGGTCAGTTTATAGGGGCCTTGTTAACTTGCTTTGAATAATATCATCCTCTCACATTTCAGTTTCACACATTTCAAGGTGTCCAGTGCCTTTTAGAAGTGGCATATCAAGCTGCTGACTTGGAAACAACTGACTGTGGCACTTCTTTGATAAAACGTAAAGTTCCCCTCATTTCTAGCTGCTGTCTACCACTGCATGGACCTTTCCTGTAATGCATTTCTCTTTCACAAACTTACACCCTGAACTGCATTGTCAAAATCCTTGCTGACAATTTGCTATTGCAGAAAGCCAGGAGCTAAACTCTAGCATTACAATTTCATCATCTTAGGCAAACGGGGAAAGAACAGAGGAGATGGGAAGAGGACTCCATAAACCAGATGGATTCCAATACCCTTGTCAAAAGCTATGCTGATTATACATTGCTTGTTTCCCCCCCAGTAACCCAAAACATGGTCACATTCAAAAAACAAAGACATTTTACAACATCAGTTCCATTACAGCTTCCAGTCATCTGCTTTATTGGATTTTGAAGGTATTTGGCCAGAACGCTCCATTTCCACTAGAATGTTATTAAAACAACTTTGCAGTTCAGTCAGAAACCCAACTGTAGGCAATTTTATTCTGCGAAGAATGAAATTTTGATTCTGTTCCATGTTACACTCATGTACCTTGCACATGATTTTAAAAAAAAATGCAAAAATAAAATGTTGTAAAGCACAGCAATGCAAAGAGGAGGGCTACAGTCTTAGATCATAAATGCATTAAAAATCATTGAAAGGCATCTGTACATAACTGATGCCACAACTAAACCTGAATATACAAAGCAGTACAAATGGAATATATATATAGCATTTAAATGACTGGACCCCTAGCTCATTCTTATGCATATTTGCTGGCAAGTAGATCCTGCTGAATTCAGTAGGGATTGCTTCCAGGTATTAGATTAAAGAGCCAGCATGGCATAATGGTATGAGTATTGGTCTATAGTCATGGAGACCAGGGTTTGATTCTCAGTTCAACCATGAAACCCACTGGGTGATCTTGGGCAAGTCATATGCTCTTAGCTTCAGGAGAAGACAATGGAAAAATCTTGCCAAGAAAACCCCATGGACATCAGTATACAGTGGGCCCTTGGTATCCAGTGGGTTTGGTTCTAGGACCATCCGTGGATACCGAAATCTGTGGATGCTCAAGAACCATTTAATACAGTGGTGTCCCTTATATAAAAGGGCAAAATCAAGGTTTGCCTTTTGATTTGATTTATTTTTTGAATATTTTCAGGCTGTGGATGCTTGTATCCATGGATAAAAAAATCAATGGATACAGAGGGCAGACTGTATACAGTATGCTATTTTGTGCTGCAAAGGCCACTACTACAGGATTTGTACAAATCACCCTGTATGTCAGTTTTGCACAGAAGGAAGAATGCATAAACCTAGATTTTAAACCAGAAGGCATAGACAAAGAATATAGTTTGCTCACATTTTAAAAGTATTAATGTTGAAAGAGAGTTGAATGTCAAATAAGATGAATAAGTCACTATTTATATACTGTAACTTCAGACGATGCCAATCTATTCAGGATACCTCAAACTGCCAATGCCACCATTGAGGAGTTAGTGCAAATGTGCCTATTTGATTATAACTAGAGCACTACTTGCTTAAGTAGTACTTGCTTGCGAGTTTAAGACCTGCCAGTTTCTATGGCACATAGTGTGCAAGTATGTTGTGGCTACTCCCACATTTGAGTTCCATTTGGATTAATCACATCTTTCTTTACAGTAGCAGGAATAAGGAGTGGGAGATGGAAATGTTGACCTCCACTGAAGCAGAATGAGACCAACTGAGTGCAATTTCTCATATACAGTATGTATATTTAAGTATAAAATCTACACACACACCTTTTTCTACTCATACTTGTCTGAAAAAGTATTCTTTAATATCTCTAATAATGAGGAATGGGAAAGGTAAGTAACACAATGAAACAAGATTAGTGCTTTTTAAATGATGTTTTGTTGGATTAAGAATATACTGTTCTTGTATAGTGAATGAGCATCAGTCACCAGTGAAAATTTTACTTCAGCTATATTCTATGACCTTACTCTAGTGATCTTTGGCAAGGTACGCTCTCTCAGGGAAAGCCCTGTGTCTAATACAGTATAATAGTAATACTTTAGTAGTGTTGTACTTTATGGGATTTTAAAATTTCAAAATGCCAAAATAACATATGTGGAAAAAGTTTATCAAAGGACTTCTCTGCATCCTGAACCCTCTTGTTGTATGTCTTATTCCAAAACACTGAGACAGCTGGACTTCAGTAATACCTATTTGAAGTGTTCACACAATGCTGTATCTCAAGGATAGATTCACCAGTCACTGCAGAGTAGATGTGTCTTCTATGTAAATCCAAGGCCTGTTACAGACAGCCAAAATAAAGCTGCTTCGAGTCACTTTGGAGGTATAGTATTTCAATGATGCATGAGTCCTAAGAGTCTGGAAGCTTCACCAAAGCTGCACTCCAGTCTTTAGGACTGGAGTGTGGCTTTGGTGCGGTCTTTGGACTCTTAGGACGCATGTATCATTGAAATACCATACCTCCAAAGTGACTCGAAGCAGCTTTATTTTGGTTGTCTGTAACAAGCCCAAGTGAAGTGAATAACTCAATACATATTCAGACCACACCTTTAGAAGCTTCTTAATATCACCAAATATTGTAGAGAAATTTTTTTAGTCTAAGAACCTAGATAGCCACTGACAGTCAACATGAATAATACTGAGCTCTATGACCAATGTTTTGAATCAATATAACACAGGACTTTTTCTGACAGGCAAAAAGGACGGGAGCATAGTGGGATGCTCCCATCAATGTCGCACAATTTGGCAAAGATTTTCATACAATGTCATACAACATTGTGATAATCCTGCTATTATCTCATGAATAAAGAGGATTTTTCCAGCCGCTTTTCATTTACAAGACTTTGCGAGATTATCCCAACATGACATTGTCTGAAAATCTTTGCCACATCGCATGACACTACAGGAGCATCACACTATGCTCCAGTCCTTTTTGCCCATTTGAAAAAGTCCACGTATAATATAAGGCATAATGGAAGATCCACAGCCTGCACCCAGAAGTAATGGGCATCCAACATTAATTAGATGGCTGACAGAGATCCTGAGAAGGGGAAAATAGTCAGATTTAGTCATTGCAGTTTATCAGAAGAATGAATGTTTATTTATATACAATTTAAGTGTCTCTGTTATCCTCATAGAGTGGCAATAGTTTTGTATTTTATATTATTTGGCTTATCACATTATATCTGATTTAAGAGTGTCATCTTCATGGTTGTGTGAATGTATTTATGAAGGGGGGGGGGAGCAACCATTTCCTTTGTGAGGCTAGGAAATCCAAATGGTGAAGTCAATCTTTCCATACAATTCCTCAGTGTCCTAGAGATCTCTGTTATTAATGTGACTGGGGGTGCGTACTGCTGATAATTACTGTTAGCCAGAATAATTAATAAGAGTAATTGCTTAGTACAGAAAGAGGAGGGGAAGCTCTGGGAGGGGATAAAATAGGCTGGAGAACTAAGCGGCTCCCTGAGTACATTTTATATAGACAGGATGTTCAGCAGAAAGCATCCTGAGAATAGAAATGTTGTCTGGATGCCAAGGACAAACGTTCAGAGTTAGAAGTCAAAATTAGATAGTCTTATCTTGGAATTCAACAGGGAGGAACCAGGCATAGGTGGCTCTGAGAGTGAAACTCTAGAAATAGAAACGATAAAGGGGATAAGCAGGTTGGGGACAGGGACCTGGAAGTGGGTTGAAATAAGAAGAGATGCCTTTTTGTCTGGCACATGAACTACCAGTGAAGTAGACAACAGCAAGGAGAGTTTGGTCCCATAGGAATGAAACCTAAGAGAGTTTTTTTTAAAAAAGAAAAGAACAGATGTTGTGTTGGCAGAAGGCAAGCTTAGATTATCACAGAGGGCCAAAATATTTGTCAGAACTAAATGCTGGCATTCTATAGAAAGTAACCAGTAAATAGTGTCTAACCATGTTTTCTACACTGTTTGTATGTAATTACATATATGAGGATGATGTCTGGGAAGTGATAGTTAAAACAGATGTATAAAGCATCTAAACTATGATAAAGTGTAACAACCAAGAGAGACAGGAAAATGCATGTGAAAGTTTAAATGCAGCAGTGTGATAAATAACTTAAGGACTGCCTAAGTACCGAACCTAAGCAATGTAAGGACTACATTGCTAGCTCAGACCAAAGGGCTATCTAGTTTGGCACTTAATCAGGAGTGAGTGGATGACTTTCAAAAGTTATTAAGCAGCAATGAGAAGATATCAAAGGTATTCTGCTCTCCCTAGCCTCAAGCAGATGGGCCACTTGGAGGGGCCTCTGGCTGCTCCAGCTGTGAGCACGCCCTGAGCTTTTAATGAACTTTTAATGGGAAGTGCTACACTTTTTGTCCCCCCCTTTGCTTTTTCAAATTGGTTTTAATCCAGTTATTGTTTTAATATGATCTGTCTAATCATGTTTTAATAATGAATTGTATTTGCTTTTGCTTTTTTAATTGCCTTGGTTTCTAACTTTGGGAGGAAGGCATGATAGAAAATAAATACATTCATACATATAAGGCATACATAAGGCTGTATTTGAACATGATGTTTCTATTCTTCCTTTATTTAGATCCATACTCTATGGATCTGACCAATGCCACGTGTGCCACTGGGCATTGAAACACTTTGCTATCATATTACCTTGAAATACCTGAGCTCTTCTGATTTTGGACATTCTGTTCCAATGTAATTACAATTGTGTTGGGGAGAAAGAAGGTGGAACATTTTCCTAGAAACAGCTGTAAGGTAAAATGTTATATTAATAAACTCCTATAATAGGGTTTTCTGAGGCAAGGAGCACTCAGAGGTGACTTGTCATTGCCTTTCTCTGAAATATAGCCTTCAGCACCTAGTTTTCCTTAGCGGTCCCCCATCCAAATACCAACCCTGCTTAGTTTCCAAGATCAGAATATTATACAATATTTATATCAGGAGGGGGGATGTGATAACACAGTTAACAAATAGTACAAACAAGGGTTTTTAAAAGAAAACAAAATCTGTGATCAAATGTAAACTAAACTTCAAAAGATAATTTCAAAATGATTGTAAACTAAGTTTTAAAAGTTTTCATCTGCTGAACAAGTAATTAGAACAAGTGATCACATCTTGCTACTAGAAATGAAAATGAAAAGTCCACTAAACACATTACCCTTTCATTCAAGTGATGTGTAATTCACAGAGTACTTCAGTCAGAGCTTAACAAAAGACGCTATAGTCAGCCAGTACCAGGGTTACTTTGCCAAAGAAGGAAATTATTTACTCCAGGAAGCTAAAATTTAGGTTGTCTGCATGACCCAGAGGCAGCAAAACTGGATGTTACAAAGATACCTAAAATAAAAAGCATGTTTTATTTTGGCCACAATAATGTAACTGAAGTCCTTTGAAAACAAGACATTTTTTATTCAGAAGAGAATGTACAAAATAGAGGAAAACAAACTACTTGCATCTTATCCCATTCAAGGTTGATCAATAGTGCGAAAATACACAGATAAAGGACACTGGCACTTAACCTGAGCAGTCATGGTGTTAAGAGATAACAGAGGCTTCCTGGCTAACCCGCTTCAGCATTTTGAACAGGTTGCAGTGTATGGCAAAAACCCTTATTTACTGTGGAGTTTTGGACAGCTCGTGATAAAGTGCCACATGGCAGTCTGCTACTGAAGCAGAAATCAGCGGGAGCTCCAAACAGAAGTGGGGAATAACGTTTTTTAAAAACAAAACATCAGAGCTGAAAAGGAGAGTCCCACTAGAGAGAAGTGTGGAGTGCAACCCCCACAGGGACCATCGCAAGGACATTTAAGGATTTCATGTCCGCCTGATTAACTGAGATGAAGAGGCCAGCTGCAAACTTTAATTTCCTGATAACAGAAAGGTTTGTGAACAATTCCTATATGCATATTGGATGTGGATTTGGAACAGTTTGGGTCTAATACACAGAAAAGGGGACAGTCAGCATGGACAATAATGCTGCTTGGGATTTATTGATGCTTTGCAGTTATTGAATACAATTTGTTTCCTTGATAATTTTCCTCAGTGCGAATTACTGGCAAGGAATGGAAGCTCTCTGTTTGTGTGTGAGCAAAACAGCCAACAGAACTATAAAATGTTGGGGCTACAGATCCAGGAGAATAACACATAATAAGCATCACTTCTAAAACTGAATATGAGAGCATGGTGACATGTGTTTTAGGGAAAGGATGAGGAACCATTGGCTTTCCACATGCTGTTGGACTCTAACTCCCATTAGCCCCAACCAGCATGCCCAGTGGGTAGGAGTTGTGGTAGTTGTGGCTCACCACCACCTTGAAGGCCTCAGATTCCTCACCCCAGTTTGCAAAATGTTTCAAGTGAATGTTTTACAGGCCATTTATTAATGTCTTCGGGATGAAATGATGGAAGGACTGGATTTGGCTGAACTGGTATGATTCAGACATTAGTGCTGTGTTCCTTGCTGAGAGTCATGGACTCATTGGGTAGCATAAATGATCTGAGGCAATTTGTTCTCTCCATTTCCAAATATTAAAGATATAATCTGATAAACAATAGCAAAAAATGCTTATATAATATGAATTATGTTGTATGTCATTTGAAAGAAGAAGGAGGAGGATGAGGAGGCAGAGGAGGAGGCAGCTACAATGCAGAAATATTGTGGTTTGACACCTCTTTAACTGCCATAGCTCAATGCTATGGAATCCTGGGATTTGTTGTTTGTTGTAGCACCAGGGTCTCTGACAGAGCAGGCTAAATATCTCACAAAACCACAAATTCAAGAATTTTATAGCATTGAACTATGAGAGTTAAAGTAGTGCAGTGCAGATGCAACTGAAGAGGAGGAAGATGATAATAAACTAGGGCGCGTTACAGACCGCCCATTTGGGGCGGCCTGTAACCGGCCCTTTCCCCGCCAGATCGGGGTCTCAGCTGCCAGAACGGCAGCCTCTGAGGCCCCAATCCACCGTTTTCCAGGCCGCGGGGAAGCAGCAAAAGGCCGCTTCCTCGCGGCCTGGAAAGAGGTGTCCTTGGGGCTTCAAGCCCCAAGGATACCCCAACGACAGCGGGGACTGTCAGAAAGGGGCCGCTCGCTCCTTTCTGATTTGCGTCGCTGGTGCAGCTTTCACATGGCTGCGCCAGCGACGCAAACTAGGAAGGAGCTCCTTTTCGGAGCTCCTTCCTGCTCCGCCAAAAGGGCGTACTAAGTGACCTCATGCAGCGCGACAACGTTTGGAGGCAGCGCGTTCGTGACATCGTCATGGCGGCCCCCATGTGGAAGGGGTGCCACCATTTTGTACGGACTCAGTCCATACTAAGGTTAGGGGCATCTGGAAGTGACGCCCCTTTTTAATTCTAGTACGGACTGAGTCTGTAGTTTAAGGCCCCTCTGTAACGGGCCTAAGTAAAAAGACTGTATCACAATATTAAATGGAGGTGCTTCAAAAGTTTGTATTTTTTTTAAAAAAAAAGACTTAAGATTTGAAATGCAAAAAGATAAAGAAAAATCAGGAAAGAAAAAAAAAATTAAACAAGAGAAAAGGATATACATAGTTTATAGCCATGGGCCTGGCAAATATAGGAGGCAGTGGCATAGTGATTTGAATGTTGGACTACAACTGTGTCAGTCGTGGAGTATAAGTATTGTTGCCCCAATAAGGACACAAGTAAACCAATCAGATTGGCCAACAGTTTAGTTCCAAATTAAAGGAATATAATTTAAAAGTTTACAGGCTTCTACAACTATAAAAAATTTTTTCCAGTTCAAAATTAAAATCGTGCAAAACATCCATCTAATCAAGTCACACACTCGCAGCCTCAGAAACCCCCATGATTACCCTAGAAATGACTTGAAGACACCAAACAACAAGAAATTTGAACTGGCCATTTCTCCACACTCTAAATATCCTTTTTGCTAGACCAAGCATCAGTTTAGATCCAGTGAAACCTTAGATACTAAAGATGTGGCCATTTTCTTTTAATCAAAGAGGGTAGTCCTCTCCATAACACGCTTTTCTCAATCTGCACCAGATCCCCTACTTTCTGTTCCACAACAGTCTATTTGTTACTCTCCTTCAATACTCAGTGCCACTTTCCTTTCTGAATCTGTTCAGACACAG
>NW_024802939.1:1528901-1557231 GCF_019175285.1 Sceloporus undulatus | reverse complement strand
ACAAGATATCGGGGGGGGTGGCAGGAGTAAAGGCATACTCCTGGCATAATTGTGTGTTAGCACTGAAGATTTTCAGATACATTGTACTCATCTAGGATTTATCCTGTGAAGATCCAGGAATGCTCCAGCAACAAAGCATTCAGGGGAAGTCCTGGGAATGGTTTGTGCTGGAGCATTCCTGGATCTTGATGGGATAGTCTTGGATGAGCATGATGTTCTGAAAATGTTCAGTGCGTATGCTCAATTTGCTGGGAGTATGCTTTTTACACAGACATTTCTACTTCATTCCTTACCATTTTTGCACTTCCCCCTACTTATCTACACTACAAAAAAAAAAAAAAAAAACATTTTTCCAAGCTTACTACAAGTACCCTTCCATTCCTGTTTCTTGGGGGAAATTGCATTCAAGATCAGCATAGTTCTGTAGCTGGAAATGGTTCTGGCTCTGTAACCAAAAATGAGTTTGCCACTAGCACCAGCAATGTCTCTGAGGTGGAGTTGATACATCTGTACTCCAAAGCTCAGGTCAAAGCCAGTGTAGTGTAGTGTTCTGAGTGCTGGACTAGAACTCCAGAAGCCCAGGGTTCAAAACCCCTCTCAGCCATAGAACACCAGTGAGTGACTTTGGGCATCTCTGAACCTTAGAGAAAGGCAATGCAAAACCTCTTTGAAAAGTATTGTCATGGAACTCAATAATAATGTCATCATAGTTGTGTTAAGATGACTTAAAGACACACAATAACAACAACAAAGTAAGCTATAACTTCAGGTCTCCAGTAGCTAAAGAGATAAAATTAATTTTTGCAATTCAAGTCTTACATCCTTTTCATCTCTTTCTTTCTTTCTTTCTTTCTTTCTTTCTTTCTTGGGGCCTCTTAAACTTAACTAGGCATCCAAATCTTCTCATTGTCTGCACTGGCAGTATGGAAGGGGTGAAGTGAAGCATTATGCTAACCAAATGTAGCATCACCATCAACAAGGAGGAAACTCCCAAATTTTACAAAACAAAAACACATACCTTCAGGGTTCACCTTAAGGTATGTGCCAAGCATTCACTATTCTGAGGGAGGGGAGAGACAGCTTAACTGTTTTACATGTACCTCCTTTAATGATAAATGAATTCAGTATTTATTTGCAGCAAGTGCTACTTGAATTTCAGTATATTCAGAAGCTAATGCTGTTTCTCAGTTCATTGAGAGCTGGGGAAAGTTCCAAATGAAATATGGGGAGCTGAGGATGAAGTGGTGAGCCAGTTCTAAATACTGGACCAGACCTCAGTTTTTGCGCGCAATTAAAAAACACTACAACACATGCAAAAATAAAAAATAGCTCAGTTCCAAGTCCATATCAATCTCATTTGTACTATGTTATATCAACAATGACTGGGATGAATCTTCCAGCAAAATTAAATCCCCTCAGTCCTGTCCAATATGCCATAAGCCTTCATATCAGTCAGGCTCTTGGTTCTCTTAGTATTATCTGCACCTGAGCCATGTTCTTGCAAAACCAGGGATATATGGGAGACAAGCAGAAGTGTTGTTAAAAAAACCCACACATTTCTGCATAATTTCCATCATATCATATGCCAAAGAAGCCAGTTTTGCAATCTGATAATCATAATACCATTCAATTCCATCTAGCATAAGGTCATTTTATGATGTGTAGCATTACAAGACAGGAAAAAAAGTGGCCTCATTACTGTAGATTTATTCGGTCAAGGAACGCCATAGACCCGAATTTGTAGGACACTGGATAACCATGACTATTGTTGATTTCTCATTCAATTGTTGTTTTTGTTGTTATGTGCTTTCCATTCATTTCAGTTTTCTGAGGCTAAGAGTGTGGATTTCCATGGCTGAGTAGGGAACTGAACCCTGATCTCCAGAGTCATTGGCATCATAGTAGTAATAGCAGTAGTAGTATAGCGTGCCTTCAAGTTGTTTCCGATTTGTGGCAACCTAAGGCAAACCTATCATGGGGTTTTCTTGACAAGATTTGTTCAGAGGAGGTTTGTCATTGCCTTACCTTGAGACTGAGAGCATGTGATGTGCCCAAGATCACCCAGTGGGTTTCATGGCCAAATGGGAATGACCATGGTCTCCAGAATCAAAGTCAATGTTCAAACCACAACATCTGGTTCTTTGGTTGCCATAGGTTAAAATCAACCTGATGGCAAATAACATCAAGAAAAGAGGATGGCATGCATTTCTTGTGTTTTTGTCACAATGTATGAATAACAAGGGAAAAGGATGAAAAAAATGTTGTCCATATTGGAAAGAAACAAAGAGTGTTGAATCATCTTTTTTTTCCTTTTCTTTCCTATGTTGCAGCCCATGCAGCACAAATCTGTGTACAGCTTTTTATCTTCCTTCAGACACTTCATCTCATGACACTAGTCTGCTGTTCTAGAAAGCCTGTAGTGAGCATCACAAAAGCAACAAATAAATGCAAGCACCACTTCAAGTGTGCATGAAAGATTGAAAAATTTACTGTTATGTGAATTGTGAGTTTAAGGGGCTAGAAGCCTTTTCTCGACACATATATAGGTGTATCACATCAGAAACTATCCCCCTCTTTCAATACTTTCCCTTACCAGCTATCGCCAGTAATTGCATAAACTGGGAGATTTTCAACAGAAGTCCCTGGAAACAAGTGTGAGTTAGGCAGCAGATCCTTTCTCGACAACATCCTGGTAAACTAAGGACACAAGCAAACTCAGAATTCATTGAAATGTACAGCTATAATATTCTGCATTTTCTTCTGACATCTAATCACAACATATAGATGCATTGTGACACATCTTAGGAAGGACACATAAGAGATGTAGAAAGCAGTGCTCCTGACCAAATATATCTAAAAGAAGATACTGTAGCCACCAATGCTAATAAATATGACAAGATAGACTGGCATTCTGTATTTGGAGCCTGTGTAAGCGTTTCAGGAATGGCTAAAAAGTCTATGATGTCAGACTGTGAAGTTATTACTCAAGGACAACAACATTTCACCATCTAGGGCTAGTCAGGTAGAAGGTAGCATCCTTGTAGTGACATACGTTGTTGTAATACTGGCAGATATAATCCAGAATCCTGCTGGACCATGGAGCAATCCCACTTCTAGTTTAACTCTATGGGACAGCAGTAGTACAGATGTGTCCAGTCTTTGGGTTGATTGTGTAAGACAGTGCCTATTAGGAGCACTACAGTTTTCTTTCTAGATGGTGATTCCTGATAAAGGTAACCTCCTTGAGCTAGCTATATTTTATAACTTCAGGTAGAGCTATCAGCATTTGCACTAGAGTAACGTCCAAGCAAGATTTCACCCATAATCTGATACACCCTCAACATGCAATGTGGGTGGGTGCGTGTACACTGTAAAATAATGCAGCTTGATACCACTTTAACAGCCATGTATCTATCCTATAGAATTCTGGATTTGTAGTTTTGTGGACACCAGAATTCTTTGGCGAGAAAGCTAAAGACCATGTAAAATTACAAATCTCGGATTCCATGGTATGAGCTACAGCACTTAAACTGGTGTCAAAGAGCCTTGACAAACCGAAAGCTGGCATTGGGGCAGAGTGGGGGCATGGCATCCGCACAATGCATGTCTGATATGATGCAGCATCAAAGGCCACCGAAAAGCTGCAGCACCAATGCTATGGCACGTTTTCTGTGCACAAAAAGGAGCCACTTTTTGTGGTTCCTTTTTGTGCTGTAGAAAGGCCAGATTGGGGCCAAGCATGTAGCTGCCATGGCCCCAATCTGGCTCTGAAAGGGCCGCTGCCTGGCATGCTGCCCCTTAGGACGATGTTCAGCCCCAAACTGCACTATTTCTCAGTGTAGATACACCCTGAGACTGTAGGGCTGAACAGACTGCACCTTTCAGCGCCGTCATTGCCATGGCAACTACACACTGCAACCCCAACCACGCCTTTCTGCGGAGCAAAAAGGAGCTGCAAAAAAGCTGGACACAGTGCCAGAAGAGCGCTGTGATGCTGCCCCCATGTAGTGGGATGCACGGTGTCAAACCGGCATGGGGAGGGAGTGAGGGTTGCATTGTGCAGACACCCTTCCCCAAATCTGCCCTGATGTCTGCCTTAGATGCCGGTCTGTCGAGACTTTAAATTACTTACCAAGTGTTAGCCACTTCATCACAGTGTAAATGCAGGCTCTCACATGGACTCATTTCAGCCCTTCTTTCCTTTTTATAACACAGGGATCCCTTCCTTTGTTCAGAAAATCTGATGAAAATGCTGGAAATGTTTACAGTAAAGAGATACAGAACTAGGTTAGCCAGTTGGCCATATAGCAAATCCATAACATCCAAACAATGATACCTTTATTGGGCCAACCAAAATTCACAATTTACAATGTTACAAGCTTTGAGTTACACTGGCTTCCTCATCAGGCAAACAGGGAAAAATTAAAGATGTTAGTCACTAGTGGATTTTCAAAGTTAAGGAAATTTAATGTCCATTTGACTCTGAGGCTTCTGCCTCCAACAAAGGTAAAGCATTTTTTTCTAATATTGGGACTGAGTGACATACTTTGCTCTACACCACCTAAAGTTTTTCTGATGGCAAAACATGAAGACTTCTTGAGAAATTCAGTGTTCTTTCCTACTTAGGAGCCTGTGGCTTCACAAGGAAAGGGACATGCAGGATTCCAAGGAAACATCTTCTTTGAATTGCAAATGGACATTAAATTTATTTGACTTTGAAAATCTGTCAGTGACCACATGGCAAAGGGGAGGTGGCAGACTGCAGATAGCCCTCCCTACCATCTGAACTAAGATCAGAAACAGAAAATGTAGGCCTATGATTAACGTCTTCAATTTCTTCTCTCTGTTTGCCTGATGAAAAAGCCAGTGTGATTTCAAAAGCTAGCAGCTAGTGCATTTTGGTATCATTGTCTGGATATTATTGGATGTGATAGAGAAACTGTTCTGGATGGAAACCAAATCAAATCTGCTAATTTCTGAATCAGCTTGGTATCTTAGTCATGTGCAAAGTTCCAGCTGTTGCTGCATAGGTATGCATATAATCTTTATAAAGAGAGTGTACTATGTAGACTGAAAATCATGGATAAAACTTGCAGTCATCCATATAGTGCGAATGAGTGGATAATCTATATCATAAATATAGATCTTTCATTTAGTTGACTTTTGTATTTGCTTGCTTGTTAGGATTTCTTCTTTTCTTCAGAGAGTGGTGGAGTCTCCTTCTATGGAGGTTTTTAATCAGCTGGATAATCATCTGTCGGAGTGGTTTGATTGTGTATTTCTGCAAGGCAAGGGGTTGGACAGATTGCCCTTGTGATCTCTTCCAACTCTAGGATTCTGATTTTTAAAATTCTTTCTTCTCTGTATTTATCCAGATTTCTTTGTTACTGAGTACTGCAATTTTGTTAAAATTTGTCTTTTACATTTGAGAGTGGGTGGATCTTTGGCTTATAGGGCTTTATGATATTACTATTAGTTTGTATTTTAATGTATTTTAATGTTATTTTAATGTGTAAGCCATCTCGATCCAACTGGATTATCATTATTACGCAATACCATGTTAGGTGAAGGAATAAAATTGAATTGTGCACTAAGGCCCTTGGAAATGGACCATACCACAGGATCTAAGGGGTCACAACTCATAATTGTCCACTTTTACCAGGGACAAAATGTAGGACAAATTCAAGACCAAACTGTAGGGCAACTGCAGGACAAAACTCAGCTCAAAATGTGGACATTTAAGGTCCACCATTTTTCTTCAATGTCCTACATTTGGGCTGCGTTTTGTCCTGCAGTTGTCCTACAGTTGGTCTGAATTTGTTCCACATTTTGTCCCTGGTAAAAGTGGACAATTATGGCAACCCTAATTTGTGCCCCCCACTCCATTTTTAAAAACTTCAGCATGAGTTTCACCCAGTTTTGCCCCAAAGTCTTCCAAATGTATGAAAAAAACCTGTCATCCACTCTCTATATGCAATACAGAAACAGGTACCACCCCCAGATACTTGTCTTCCTCCCACAGTGCTGTCAAAATGGCAAAAGTGTTACACAACACTTCCTTTCAGCATTTGGAGAGGGGTGCCATACGCCCATGGAGAGAATTTGCTCCACCAGCTCCCATGGAGCTGCCCCCCTCTAATCTAGCTCAGCATCTTCACACACTTGCCAACTAGTTGCTTATGGGAAGACGCAAGACATGATATAAAAGCACCCTCTTTCTCATGCTCCCCAGCAACTGAAAGACAGATAAATTGCCTCTGATACTGAAGATTTTACATAGCGGTCTGGCCAGGTACTGATAGCCCAAATATCTATGAATTATCAATCCCCTTTGAAGCTGTCCAAGTTGGCAGCCATTGCACCTACATCTTGTGGTAATGAATTCCAAGTATAAGTTTTGATTGTGTATTTCTGCAAGGCAAGGGGTTGGACAGGATTGCCCTTGTGATCTCTTCCAACTCTAGGATTCTGATTTTTAAAATTCTTTCTTTCTCTGTATTTAATCCAGATTTCTTTGTTACTGAGTAACTGCAATTTTGTTAAAATTTGTCATTTTACATTTGAGAGTGGGTGGATCTTTGGCTTATAGGGCTTTATGATATTACTTATTAGTTTGTATTTTAATGTATTTTAATGTTATTTTAATGTTGTAAGCCATCTCGATCCAACTGGATTATCATTATTACGCAATACCATGTTAGGTGAAGGAATAAAATTAGAATTGTGCACTAAGGCCCTTGGAAATGGACCATACCAAGGATCTAAGGGGTCACATGCATACCCTGGGTCCCACTTTTGTGCCCCCCCAACTCCCATTTTTTAAAAACTTCAGCATGAGTTTCACCCAGTTTTTGCCCCAAAGTCTTCCAAATGTATGAAAAAAACCTGTCATCCACTCTCTATACGCAATACAGAAACAGGTACCACCCCCAGATACTTGTCTTCCTCCACAGTGCCTGTCAAAATGGCAAAAAGTGTTACACAACACTTCCTTTCAGCATTTGGAGAGGGGTGCCATACAGCCCATGGAGAGAATTTGCTCCACCAGCTCCCATGGAGCTGCCCACCTCTAATCTAGCTCAGCATCTTCACACACTTGCCAACTAGTTGCTTATGGGAAGACAGCAAGAACATGAATATAAAAGCACCCTCTTTCTCATGCTCCCCAGCAACTGAAAGACAGATAAATTGCCTCTGATACTGAAGATTTTACATAGCGGTCCTGGCCAGGTACTGATAGCCCAAATATCTATGAATTTATCAATCCCCTTTGAAGCTGTCCAAGTTGGCAGCCATTGCAACCTACATCTTGTGGTAATGAATTCCAAGTATAAGTATGTGATATGTGAAGAAGTACTTCCTTTTATCTGTTTTGAATCTTCTGCCATTGAGTTTAAATTGATGAACCCTAGATTCTAGTATTATGAGAAAAGGAGAAAGGTTTTTCTATATCTGATTTCTCAGCAGCATGCACAATTTTAGACACCTCTGTCACACCTGCCCTTATTCATATTGGGCTACCCAGACCTCTTTTCCCTAGGTTTAGAATATAAAATGCACCAGCTAGTTTGTAAGAAAACTTTCCCTGCCTTAACTCTGCCACTGTATTCTTTGGGTCAAAAATGTGACTTCATGTTGCATAATCCCTTGACAACTGTTTGGCACCCATCTGCACCATCTGTTATGTTCTTACAAAAAAATGGGTGCTATAACTCTCAGTCATGTTCATCTGGTTCACTCCCCAGGATAAACTGAAAACCTGTTTGGTTATAACCTTTGTGTTAATTAATCAGCCAAAAGTGTAAGAGAAATGCTGCAATTTATAATGGACTGTATGTATTCAAGGTCATTGGGAGCACCACATTGGTTTGGGACACGTGATTGTGGAATTATTTTAAACATAATTTTATATGAGTGCAATAATGAAAGTAGTGCTCACAAGGAAAGGGAATAAAGACACATGTAAATAAATGGCTAAATTTAAAAGATTAAAATCTTTGTGGATGCAGGCGTTCTAAAAGGAGTCCATAGAAATGTAAATAAAACACCCCAAACTTCATAAGAATAGGAGTTCTGTATAACATGTAACTGTGGTTCTTTTGTTGTTGTTAACTGCCATCAAGTCAATTTTGACTTATGGATATCCTATGAATGAGTGATCTCAACAGCACTGCTCAGGTCTTGAACAGTCGGCAGTGGGTTCCTTGAGCTTTCCTTAAGTTTCTTCACTGTTCAGCTCTCAACTATACATAGAAACTGGAAATTACAATGGCATAGGCAATTCAATCTTTTGTATTCAATGATATATCTTTACACTTGAGGATCTTGTCTAGTTCCTTCATAGTTGCCCTGTCAAAGTCATAATCTTCTTCTGATTTCTTGACTACAGTCTCCATTCTCATTAAGGACCAAACCAAGGCATGGAATTTCTTGAACTATTATGTAAACGGACATTAATTTTGTTTTCTCAATGTTAAACTGTAAACCTCCCTTTGGACTTTCTCCCTTGACTTTCTTTAGTAAATGTTCCAAATTTTTGCTAATTTCTGCTAGTAGTATGGTGTGATCTGCATATTTTAAATTGCTTGTGTTCCTTCCTCCAATTTTCATGCCTCCTTCCTCCAAGTTTCTGAAGGATCCACTGCCAGTATCAACCTCACAACTACTGTAACTGAACAGTAGCTGTTTTCCACATTTACAAAAGCCAACCTGACACTAGAGCCTCTACAAGCAGCCCTGCTGCCATCAGTATAGCCTCTTCATTATAGCTCTATAGGAGCATGCATTTCTATCACTGTGGAAAGGTAGTTCCACTGATGGGATACTATGGTGTGCATCTACTATAGTATGTTTTTTTTATGTCAATAATGTTATACTGATCTTTTATAGGGTTGGAATCAAAAGTTCTAACACATTTGTAGCTACAATCTTCGTTACTTTAGAATAATCCCAACAAAGTTTTCAAAATTTGAAGTTAAATGAAGCATATGAAAACAATGTAATGGTTTTCTCATCTGGATTATACTTTATTAAAATCAGTGTTAGTTATCGTGTCATAACACAGTTTACTGTTTGTAGAAAACATAGATATTTAGGCTGCAGTTCCAAATATGCTTACTGGAAAGTATCCCCCATTGAGCAAACAGGAACATGGCTGCAGTGGATTCCTAGGTGATTCCATACCTACCCATTATTCCAGAAGGGTAGAGAATGCTGTGAAATGGTTGGTTATTTAAGTATTATGGCATTTTTCCTTCCCCATGTGAAGAGAGGTGGCTGTGGAAATTCCAGTGTTATACCCCCAAATAATGTGCCTAATGCTGAGCTCTATGCATCTATACTTGGAAGGGCCAGGATGAAATAGAGAACATTACTTGCTCCTCTGCCTCAAGAAGCAAAATGTCTCGGGGCAGCCTGGATACTGTGAGCAAAAGCATACAGTTTCCTGTCTCTTGAGCACCCGAAAACACTCACTGTACATTGTCCAGTTCTTAGAAGGTCTCAGGACAGTCACAACCGATCTTGGAAGAGTCACTCTGAGTCTGGACCATAAAGTAAAAAGGATTTTATTGTCATCAGTCTCCTTCCTGTCTCAAGTTGTGCTTTTATTCCAGATGTATGCAGATGTGCCCAGTGATTGGTGAACATGAGATCTGTGCCTATGGAGCCTGATGAGCCTTCTTTTTTCTCTTTTTTTAAAATTAATTTTAATATGAACAATCTAATTTACCATCAAAGTAAACTATATTCAGAAAATAAAAAGACAGACAGAAGAGAAAAAAGAAAAAATAACTAATATACAATAGGACTCTGATCTCCCAATTCTGACTATAATAAGAAAAATAAAATAAAATAAAAATATTATTCTACCATTACAGATCCAACTAAATAACTCTACTACAATTACTGAAAGCCACAGCCACAGATTATTACATTGTTAAATTTCTTATTGCTCAAAAAAACTATAATCAGTTTCCAATTGTTTGAAAAGTTTTCCATTGGCCTATCTTTTAGAACACATGTTAATTTGGCTATTTGGACTAACTCAGTGACCTCATTTTTCCATAATTGGTGCTTCAGTTAGGGTTGCATAAGTCAGGACCTCCAAACCGGATCAAATGTAGGACAACATTTTTAAATGTAGGACACATTTTTTAAAAAATGGAGGACACACGAAAAAGCATTAAAAGCACCAAAAATACACAAAAAAGACACTTCAAGGGAAAGGGAAATAAATGGGCACCCACCTCCTCCTCCTCTTCCTCTTACTTCTTCCTCCTCCTCCTCCTCATTGTTTGAATTTCGTGCCAGGAAATGGCGCTTTTCCCTCCCCTTGGCCAGAGGCCTTGGTCCTCCTCCTCCTCTGCCTCCTCCTCTTCCTCCTCCAAAGCTCACTGGCCAATGGCAGACTGGAGCTGGAAACAGGCCAGCCCCCGCTCTTCTGCCATTGGCCAGACAGCTTCAAGGACGTGCGCTCCTTTTTAAGCCCTGCGTGCGGGCACACAAGAGGGGTGAGCGCGCGCTGCTGCTGGCCGCTGCCCGGGCAAGTGCCGCAGGTGGCGCAGCAGCTGCGCAGAAGAAGGAGGAGGTGGAGCGGAGGAGGAGGAGGAGGTGGCTGGCTGGCTAGCGCCAGCGCCAGCCACATTAGCAGCCGTGGCAATGGCTGCATGAGCGGGCCTGGCCCAGAGGCCGGGCCCAAACCCGGGCTCTAGGGGGAACCAGGCCGGGGCAGGCCCATTTCCTCAAAAACCGTGATTGTCCCAGGAGCCGCCGGGATATGACATCCCTAGCTTCAGTCCATTTCCAAGCTTGAACAAACAGTAGCATTGCTGTTGTTGTCATATATCAAAGAATTAATCCATATTTACTCTCCAGTTCATTATCCATAATATCCAACAAAAATATTTCTGGTAACATTACAGAATTTACTTTAAAAGGTATTATTATTATTATTATTATTATTATTATTATTATTATTATTGACCAGTAGTTTTTCACCTTCTTACAAGTCCCCCACATATGAAAAAGGGAATCCTCCTTATCCTGACATCCTCAACATTGGTTTGAAACATTCTGGAACATGTTTGATAACTTATTTGAAGTTAGATACCATCTGTACATCATCTTATACAGGTTTTCTTTTAAATCACTGCACAAAGTAAATGTTATGTTGTTAGACCACATTTTCTCCATACATCCATATGAACATTATGCTCAAATTTTGGGCCCTACCTTATCCTGTATGAGCCTGATGAACCTTAGGACAAATATGTTAAGATACAGTGACAAAATATTCAAGATATTAAGGATTACATACCTAAGAAGTTTAAAGTACATATCCAGAATTGGATAAGAGATTCATTTGACAAGAACATTGTACTACCTACAGAGGCTAAAGTCCTCAGAGAGGTGTCTGGAACAGCAATAGACACAAGGATTTATGACAAGGAACAGCAATTGCAATATCTAGTGCTAAACATTTAATCTAAGGTTACAGTTTTTACTTCGGATCAGAGCTGAAGTCAGCAGAATTAAATCTTCAAGTGCATTTCAGCAACCCTAAATCCTTCGGATACTGTTAACAGTGGCAGACTTCCAAAATGCATTTCTTTAATAAGACAGTAAAATATAAAGTTATCTTCTTCAAGGAGACAGCGGGGTGGGGAGGGGAGGTCTGGATGGGGAAGGATAAAAAGAAAATGTCACAAAACTGTGTTTAGCAGATCTGGGCTTTTCTAACTTCAATCCCTCCCCCCTTCTTTGTTCTCAACATTTTTTCCCTTCTTGGATAAATCAGAGAGAAATATTTTAGAAGGTAAGACCAATTCTTTCTTTCTTTGTTCCCACCTTGTAGCTTGGAAGAGGATAAAAATTTGCCAATCAGTTGGTAGCCAATTGTCCCTAGGCTATCAAAAGGGATTCAGCAGCTGTTACCTTCTCTTTCTTGCTTAACATAACTTTTTGTTCACCTGCAGCTAAAGAAAATTTATGCGAAGCATACTGGGATGTTGTTCAAGTCCCCAAGGCAACTCCATTAGCTTTCCCAAGAGCACCATTAAATGCTTATTAAAGCAAACAAAAATACTTTCAGATAATGCTAAGGTTCAACATGAAATCTGCAGAAAGCCTGGAAAGGCAGAGGAATGGCCAGAAGAATACCATCCTTAAGTGCCTTTTGTGTTCCCAAATGACAGAACATCTGGCAAGGGTGATCACCCACTGTTTAAATATCCCTGCAGTGGCATAACTGGCCATGTATAAAGCATTTCATCTGATTTTTAAAAAAATTCAGTTGCTCAGATTTGGAGGACCTGTCAGTTCTGAAGGATAGCCAAAGGAAGATAACATTATAAACATAATCAGGGATAGCTTTGGTTGGCTGAATAAAGGCATCAATGTTTTGTGAGGTTTTGAAGTTATTATTGTCTGTCTGGCCAACATGGCTACCCCTGAATATGTTTCTTGGATGTGAAGACACCACATTTTAGTCACTACAAAGAATCTTAAAGAGACGGACAATGGACTGGGACTTTACTATTTGGGTTTCTATCTCCAACAAAATTAAAAAAATTTTTTTAAATGGGACTACATTTGGTGTGTTTTACCAAAACAGTACCTAAAATTTTCCTTATTCAAAAACATGGGGGCTTCTCTTGAAAGATTAAATGTTCTCTACTTAGCAAAGGGGACTGTGACTTCACAAAGGATGGAGACATCTTGTATCTCACAATAATAATAGTAATAATAATAATAATAATTTTTATTTATATTTATCCCGCCTCTCCCTACAGATCGAGGTGGGAGAACAACACAAGTATAAAATTACAATTAGTTAAAATACATTCTCAAAATAAAAAGAAAAACTTAAAAACACATCAAAAAACCTATACATGTGCAATATCAATATCTGATTCCTGATACATGTTGCGAGTGGAGTGTCGCCTAGCATTCCCAGAGGTGAGCCCCTCTCTGACCCAGGAAGCCTCCTTTTAACCATCCATCAAGAAGCCAAGCCCTTCCTCCAGTCCATCTGTGTTGGTCCAGGCCTCGGAGGTGGAGAAGATCTGCTGGACCTGATCCTATTCCCCACCACCACTCCCTTCTCCTTTTGTTTCGTGTCTTTTAGATTGTAAGCCTGAGGGCAGGGAACCGTCTGACTAAAAAAATTTATGTACAGAGCTGTGTAAATTTACAGCGCTTTATAAATAAAGGTTAATAAGAGAGCCATCTTGAGTGCCTTCTTGAAGGCATCTAAGGTGGCAATAAGACGGATCTCTTCCAGCAAGCCATTCCACATTTTGGGAGCCACCGCAGTGAATGCCCTGTGGGAAGTAGATCTTAATCTGGTCCTTGGATAATCCAATAGATTCTTCCCAGTTGTTCCGAGAGTGTGGGGTGGATTGTGTAGGAAGAGGCATTCCTTCAAGTATGTAGGGCTTAAAAGGTAATGACCAACACTTTGTACTGCACCCTGAAACGAATCGGGAGCCAGTGAAGAGATCTTAAGACTGGTGTTATGTGGTCAGACCTAGGTGTGCTGGTGACCAATCTGGCTGCTGCATTTTGTAACAACTGAAGTTTCCAAACTTGATACTTGATACATGTAGAGCACGTTACAGAAATCAAGACAAGAGATTACCAGTGCAAGTACCACTGTTTCAAGGTCCTTTCGGTCCAGGTAGGGGCGCAGTTGGCATATCAACCGAAGTTGGTACCAGGGGCTTCTGGCCATCACATCTACTTGAGATGATAATTGGAGAGATGGATCCAGAAAAAAAACCCAAACTGCTAACTTCAGTGACCCCATCCCGGACTGGTTGACAAATCTCTATCCCTGGACTTGGGGAACCTATCGCGAGTACCTTCGTTTTCTCTGGATTCAGCTTGAGTTTGTTTTCCCTCATCCAGCCCATTACTGACTCAAGACAGGCATCCAGAGAAGAGATGACTTCCTTAGTCACTGCAGCTGTCAGAGACATACCGAAATAGATTTGGGTGTCATCAGCGTACTGATAACACTGCGCCCCATGTCTCCAGATGATCTCTCCCAGCGGTTTCATGTAAATGTTAAACAGTATGGGGGACAGAGTGGCACCCTGGGGGATGCCAGATGTCAGTTCTCTTTTAGAAGAGCATGAGTCCCCCCCCCCCCCCCGCTTCACCATCTGGAATCTGCCCGAGAGGTAGGAACGGAACCACTGGAGCAAAGTTCCCCCAATACCTAATTCCCTCAGGCATTACAGAAGGATACCATGGTCAATGGTATTGAAAGCCATTGAGATGTCCAAGAGCACCAACAGGGTCACACTTCCCCTGTCGATGCCCAGATGGAGATCATCGACTAAGGCAACCATGGCTGTCTCAACACCGTATTCCATCCTAAAGCCAGTTGGAAATGGGTCCAAATAATCGGTTTCATACAAAACAGCTTGGAGTTGGAGGGCGACTTCCCTCTCAATCACTTTGCCCAAGAATGGTAACAGGGAGACCGGTCTGTGGTTATTTCTTATCAGGGGATCGAAAGAGGATTTTTTAAAATAGCAGTTTAACTATCGCTTGTTTTAATTCTGATGGAAAAGTTTTAATTCTGATGGAAATGTTCCCTCTTTAAGGGGTGTGTTAATTATGAGATGTAATAACGTTTTCATCGCATCCCCCCCTCCATGTTCAAATGTGAAATGTATCCTTAGTACAGTAGCCTTTTTGTATTGCTAAAGGAACTGAAATTTTATCTTCTGGACTTTGGAATGCTTTGTTCCCAGTGCCACATGGCCAGAGAGAGGAGGTGCCTGCTTATATAGCTATTCCTCCAAAGAACAACACAATAGCAACACCTTAAGAAAGTGCAAGCCTGTGACTAACATTGTCATCTTGCAATTTATTTCATCTTGGTAGGCCAAATAAAGGCAACACTGTTTTGTGGATTTTGGAAGCTATTGACCATTATTGAAAGGTTTTCTTTATACCCTTGGAAAGGATTTTTCAAGAAATACCTTCTAAAAATTAAAAAAGAGAAAGTCATTGCATTCTGTGTGTCTACAGTACTACCCTGTAAACAAATCTACTCTAAGAGCCAGAGAGAAAGAGAAGTCACAAACATGGGAGTATGAGATTGCGTAGTGCGAGTGTACAGCTTAGACAAGGAGATTTTTAGCTAATCTGATAACAGTCACTTTCTAGGCCAAATTATTGGGTTGTCATCCAGATAAGGAGGAGAGAGTTGAGGACATTGTACCGTGACCTGAGTTTCTCAGTGAAAGACATAAATGAAAACATATTGAAGTCACACCTTTGTTAAAAGTGGAAGAGAGTATGGTGGACCCTTGTTATACGCTGGAGTTTGGTTCCAAGATCCCCTGTGGATAACAAAATCTGTGGATGCTCAAGTCCCATTAAATATAATGACATAGTAAAATTGTGCCCCTTATAAAAAGTTGAAAATCAAGGTTTGATATTTGAAATTTTTAGTTTTTTTGAACATTTTCAAACTGTGGATGCTTGAATCCATGTATAAAAAAATATGTGTATAAGAAAGGCTAACTGTACTAAGGATACATTTCACATTTGAACCTGGAAAAGACTGTGTGCCCATCACTTTTTGAATGGACTGTGCCACCCACTTTTGCAATTGTGTTTTATTTCTCTAGTTGGAAATTTTCTAATGATTATTGCTTTATTTGGCTGTTTCATGTTTTGTGACTGTTTCATGTTTTGTAATGCTTGCGTTTTAATGCATGTTATTGATTGACTGATTGATTGATTGATTTTTATTGCAGTAAAACAATTAAAACATCAGCTAAAAACACTATAAAATTACAAACATTAAAACCACAATAAAATCACAATACCCATCCCATATAAAACCTATCTGTTGCCTACAAATTAAGACTGCCTGAACAAAGTCATTTTTGCCTGCCAATGAAAAGCCAGCAAGGCGGGGGCCAACCTTGCTTCTTGTGGAACGGGATTCCAGAGGGCAGGAGCAGCCACTGAGAAAGCTTTTTCTTGTGTTCTGACCATGCAAACCTGTGATGATGGAGGGAATGAGAGAAAGTCTTCCCTGGAAGATCTTAGGGCTCTAGCAGGTTTGTATGGTGAGATACAGTCTCAAATAATCTGGACCTAAGCTGTGTAGGGCTTTCTAAGTCATAACCAGTACTTTGAATTGTGCTTGGAAACGAACCGGTAGCCAGAGCTGTTTCATCAAAGGAGTTATGTGGTCCCTATAACTGGCCCCAGTCAGTGTTCTGGCAGCGGAGTTTTGCACATGCTGAAGTTTCTGAACAGTTTCCAAAGGCAACCCCATGCAGAGACACTGCAGTAGCTCAGACAGGATGTAATCAAGGCATGTGTCACCGTAGCCAGATCTGAATTCTCAAGGAATGGGCGCAGCTGGTTTAACTGAAAATGCACTCCTAGCCATTGCTGAAATCTGGGCATCCAGGCTTAGCGTGGAGTCCAGGAGCACACCCAATCTGCGAGCCTGAGATTTCAAGGGGAGTGTAACCCCATTCAGCACAGACATCGTCCCTATTCCCTGATGCCTTATGACTGACCAGAAGCATCTCTGTCTTGTCTGGACTAAGTTTCAATTTGTTTGTCCTCATCCAGTCCATTACTGACCACAGACACTGGTTCAGTACAGAGACAGCTTCCTTGGAATCAAATGGAAAGGAGAGATAGAGTTGGGTGTCATCTGCATACTGGTGACACTTGCACCCCAAAACTCTGGATGACCTCTCCCAGCGGCTTCATGCAGATGTTGAATAACATGGGGGACAAAATGGAAAATCAAATAGTCAAACAGGAGTCTCCCAACACCACCTTTTCAGTCCACCCCTCCAAGAAGGACTGCAACCACTGCATAACAGTGCCCCTAAGTCCCATCCCAGAGAGGCAGCTCAGAAGGATACTATGGTCGATGGTACCAAAAGCCACTGAGAGATCTAGCAGGACAAACAGGGACACATTGCCCTGTTCCCTGTGAAGGTCATCCACCACAGCAACCAAAGCTGTCACCATCTCATAGTCAGGTCTGAAGCCAGATTGAAATGGATCTAGATAATCCATTTAATCCAGAAACCCCTGGAGCTGGAAGGCCACCACTTGACCAAGAATAGAATATTAGAGACTGACCGATAATTATCCAGAATGGTGGGATCCAGGGAGGTCTTTTTCAGTAATGGCCGCAACACAGCCTCCTTTAGGCAGGATGGCAATCTGCCTTGCTGCAGTGAAGCATTCACCACTCTCCTTACCCACTCAGCCAGTCCCCATCTAGCTGCTTTCAGGAGCTAGGAAGGACAAGGATCCAGTTTGCTTGTAGTAGCCCTCATATCTCCAAGGATTCTGTCCACATCGTCAGGCTGCACAGATTTTAACGCATATTATTTTATTTGTTTGAGTACTTACCATGCTGAAACATCTTTTTTGGGGAGGAGGGGTTAAGTAGCAATAGCAGCAGCAACAACAACAACAACAACAGCTACAGTAATGATACAGCAGTGATGGCGAAGCTTTTCAAGGTCGCGTGTCCAAATTAATTTTTTTTCCAGCACAGAGTAGCACCCAGTTCCAGAGGTGGGACCTCTGCCCTCCAGGGGTGGGATTTCCACCCTCCGGGGGCAAGATTTCCATGGTGGGACTTCCCCCCCCACCCTTTCCCCAACCTCCAGCTGTCTCTGAGAAATACCTAGAAGCTGGGGAAGGTTGGGGGGGGGTGATGGGCATGCGCCGGTTGCTCCTCTTCTCCCTGGTCTACTCCCAGCCCCAGCTGTCTCCAAGCCTTTCACCAATGTGTACAGTTCTCCTCTCCTACATAAGGCATGATTGGCCATAGCGTCAATTTTTGATTGATGGGCAAGCTAGAGTCTTAAACAATAGTTTGAAGTTGGTATAAGATCAAATATGATCAATTATTTTGGTCTGTCTAATTTAATTAGACTTCCTAATATGATCATTTGTGGTACAAAAGGAGGAGCACACCATTTTTTAACTTTTTTTTTTTTACCAAGGACATGTGATTTAGAGTTTGTACATTAGATACATAAATATGCTACTGTAAGAGTGTGAATATTATGTGAGTAGCATAGTTCTATTTGCTATATTTCAGTATAGAAACTCTTTTTTTCATCCTGCCAAGAAAGGTAAATTACTTTTAAATCTAGACCGACTAAGGCAACTTCTGCTTTGCACTTAAGCTGTACAATTCTTCAGCTCTTATTTTTCTAAAGGATTAAAGATAAATTAATTCCACTTATAATTATTATTATGAAATAATGGGAATGCAAACAAAATTTAAAAATCTGGTGAAATATTGCTGGTCTTGCAAAAACAAGTCCAGTTCCAGCTGCAAAACTAAATAGTTTTGATTGTGAGACTTTCACAGTTCTATTGCATCAATAAGAAAGGGATGAAAGTCTATATTCCTAACAGCTTTAGTTTCTAATATTGAATTTGTACAGAATATATTCAGTATATTGGATATTCTGTAGATATTGGAGCCAGTGTGTTGTAGTGGCATGAGTGCTGGATTACAGCTCTGGAGACCAGTTCAAATCCCTGCTCACCACTGGATGGCCTTGGGAAGGTTGCACAGCTGTTAAGAGGAGTTGCTGTAAATTTCAGGCTATAGTATATGTATGTTCCTGCCCCTTTTCAGCCCCTGAAATTTGGCCATTAGATGGCAATGTTGAGAGCATCTTAACTACAGCTTAGGCAGACATACAATAATAAAAAAAATTCTTTGCAGCATTCTTGTAAAACACATTTTGTTGCTTCCCTGCTGCGACTCTGCAAATTTCTGAATGATAACAAGGCAGACAATTTACAATTGACTTGAGGTTCTTCTTTCTTATGGAAACCCCTTCTGCCTTGTCAAACAGTGTTGAAAAACAAGTCCCTTTCTCCAGAGGTGTCATGCCCAACTTGGAGAGGCATAAAATATCTGGGTACAATCTTTTCCTTCAGTAACTTGTACTACAATATATTTCTGTTCAATTTTTATCTAGTCATGCCATGTACGAGACATGTGGCTTTTCTTCTTTTCCCTGTATCCCAAGTGCTTTTTTTCCACATTTAGACAGATCTGTGTCATAGAATTTGAAAGTAACTGGTACAAAGTGCTGGTTACTTGTAATTAATTGCTTTCGTCCACAGTTAAATACAGCTACATCTCCTTACAACTGTAAGTTAATCAGGGGTAACTTCACTCTGCCTTTTTTTGAGTTATATTTGTGGTTATAGGGAAGTGGCCTCAATAAAAAGTGGAGAAGAAACATCACAAAGTTTGAGTGCTGGCTTCTGCTGGGCCAGTGCTCCCAATTCATGATCTGTGTGGGTGCTGAGATGACAGCAAGGTGGATAGAAGGAGAATATGCCTTATACCACTGGCTAACAGCTTCCAGCATTCAGATTTTAAATAACCAAAAGTAACTAGTTACTTTTGAGAAACCGATGATTAAAGAGTTATTTTTAATATTACCACTATAATAACTAATTTTATTGGGGGCTTGAAACTACAGCTACAGCTAAATATGTTTTAAAAATCACATTCCAATCTCTTCGTTAGCTGCTCTCCCAAAAAGAGTAAACCTCTGATACCTAGAAAATGACTCCAGGGCCAATTCAAGTCATCACATGTTTATTTTATTAGATTTATAAAGCATCTTCTTCCTACCAGGCAATGCACAATAAAAAATAGCCTTAGGTTTTATTGCTGTAAAGGGTAGTAGCTGAACAAAAGTATGACTATACTACATGGCAAAAATGGGTATACAGTGACAGCTGGTGACTTCATATTATAAGACAGTGAAGCCCCTTTCATTTTTACTCCAGACACCAACAAACCTATCCAAGAAACTGAACTGTTTCCCCAAAATATGTTCTGCACTTTGTTTAGAATTTTAAAGTTCACACTAAAACTTGGAGTGCCCTTCTGACATGGAAGCTACCAGTCAGTACAGTACTTCAAAATCCTTTGAACTGTCTGGACAATATTTTGACCAAGCTATAATGGTCACTCTTATGCTGGTAAGTTGGTATCTTATGAGAGCCAGTGTAGTGTAGTGGTTTGAGTATTGGACTATGATTCTGGAGGCCAGGATTCAAATCCCTGCTCAACCATGAAAACCTGCTGGGTGTACTTGCACAAGTCACAGTCTCTTAGCTTCAAAGGAAGGTAAAGGGAAACCACCTCTGAACAAATCTTGCTAAGAAAACTCATGATATGTTTGCCTTAGGGTTGCTGTAAGTCAGAAAACAAACAACACTGACAGCAAAGTTGGCATTTTATCTTGTCTAAGAGTCAGTATTGTCTAGTGTTGTATTGGGACTCCATGAGACCAGGGTTCAAAATTTCACTCAGCCATTGAATCCCACCTTGGGCATGCCACTCTCTCTAAAAAGAAAGCAATGGCAAATCTCCTCTGAATCAATTTTACCTAAGTGAAACACTAGCAAAACCTATACATATTACTATAATCTGAGTATATGTGCCAACCACTGAGGCAGTCCAAGGAGCTGCTATCACAGTAGTGCAGGGCAAGGGGAGATATAGTGGTAACAGGGTGGGTATGAGGTATAAAGGAAGACAAGATCGATGCCTAATATATATCTCACCTTCCTCCTGCCCTGTTAACCCAAGAGAACTGAGGGTCATCCCAACCATACCACAATCCCTTTCTCTGCTCCTATGTAATGCCAGGTCGGTCAGGAATAAAGCCCACATAATCTATGATCTTTTGGAGGATGAAAAGGCCGACCTGGCTTGTATCACAGAAACTTGGCTGGGGGACGAGAGTAACGCAGTTTGGGCCCCGGCCCTTCAAGCCAGTTACACTGTTAAGGAGCAGGTTAGGGAAAGTGGCCGAGGGGGAGGGATTGCCTTGGTCCATAAGAACATCTACACCCTGACTAGAAAACCTGTCCGGAAAATGAACCACAGCAAGTGTATTTACCTGACCCTGAAGGATAAGGACAGTCTGGGGATCCTGTTGGTGTACCATCTACCCCGTGCCTAACCGACTCCCTGGTCGAGCTGACACAGCTGGTCTCGGAGCTGGTGCTGGAGTCCCCCAGACTTCTTGTTCTGGGGGACCTCAACATCTCCTTCAAGGCCGGCTTAACAGATCTATCAGGTGCAGCTCGGGAATTCATGGCTTCCATGACAGCCATGGGCCTGTCCCAAATAGCCTCGGGTCCGACACATTGTGCTGGTAATACACTCGATGTGGTTTTTAGTATGGAGCAGGAGCAGCCGTGGGCAGAGGTAAATAAAATCTCTGCTCTGTCATGGACGGACCATTTTTTGGTCAAGGTGGGACTGAAGGCGACTACCCAGATCCCCCTCGGGGGTGGAGGACCTATTAAGATGGTCCGCCCTCAAAAGCTGATGGAACCCAAAAGGTTCCAGAAAGCTCTAGAGGGACTTATGATTGGGACTGACGGTGATTCTGTCGAAGCCTTGGTTGATACCTGGAACAATGACATTACCAGGGCTATACACAGTATCACTCCCGAGCATCCTTTCTGACCCGCTTCGAATCAAAACTCTTGGTACACAGAAGATCTTCGAAGGATGAAGCGGGCCGTGCAACGACTAGAGAGCTGCTGGTGGAAACATCAGAGCGCTTATCCAACAAGACACTCCTTGAGAACTTATTGAAGTCTTATGGAGTGGTGATAGGTGCAGCAAAGAATTCTTCCTATGATGCATGTATCACATCTGCAGACTCCCGTCCAGCAGAACTGTTCAGGGTGGTTAGAGAGCTGACGCAACTGCCTCCCTCCCTGAACCCCTTGCTTCAACCAACTACAGCCTGCTGTAACACTTTCAATGACTTTTTTGCAGATAAAATCTCTCAGATAAGGGTTGATCTTGATGCCAGCTTTTCCATAGAATCAGTAAGAGAGGTGTCCAGAGACTCCGTGAGCCATGTTGGACTGGATCACCTTGAGTTTGTGAGTACCGATGAAGTGGACAAGCTCCTTGGAAGTGTAAGGAAGACATGTCCTCTCGATCCTTGCCCATCGTGGCTGACTGCCCAGGGAGGGGATGTTATGACTACATTATTACAATCAATAATCAATGCATCCTATAGGGAGGGCAAATTTCCATTGCAGCTAAAATTGGCAGTGGTTAAACCGTTTTTTTAAAAAGCCCTCCCTAGATCCCCTAGAGAGAAACAATTACAGACCAGTCTCCCTATTACCTTTTCTGGGCAAGGTGATTGAGAGAGCAGTTAACTCCAGGCTGTCTTGGAGGAAACCGTTTATCTGGACCCATTTCAAACTGACTTTAGGGCGGGATATGAAGTGGAGATGGCCATGGTTGCCTTAATCGATGACCTCCGTCTGGGCACAGACAAGGGAAGTGTGACCCTGTTAGTGCTCTTGAACATCTCAGCGGCTTTCGATACCATCGACCATGGTATCCTGCGGGAGTGCCTGAGAGAGTTGGGTATAGGGGACACTGCACTCCACTGGCTCCGATCCTCTCAGGCAGGTTCCAGATGGTGAGGCTGGGGGACAGTTGCTCTTCTAGAAAAGAGCTGACATCTGGCATCCCTCAAAGCGCCATTCTGTCCTCCATGCTGTTTAACATTTACATGAAACCGCTGAGAGAGATCATCTGGAACCATGGGGCGTGGGGTTATCAGTATGCTGATGACACCCAAATATGCTTCTCTATGTCCCCGACTGCTACAGTGACTAAGGATGACTTCTCCCCTCTGAACCCCTGCCTTGAGTCAGTAATGGGCTGGATGAAGAAAAACAAACTCAAGCTGAATCCAGAGAAAACAGAGGTACTTGCCATAGGTTCCTTAGGTCCGGGAAGGGAAATTTGTCCACCTCTCCTGGATGGGGTCACACTTCCCCTTAAGGATGAAGTTCACAGTTTGGGTGTACTTCTGGATCCGTCTCTACATTTGTCATCTCAAGTGGATGCGACGGCCAGAAGTGCTTGGTACCAACTTCGGTTGATATGCCAACTGTGACCCTACCTCAACCGAAAGGATCTTGAAGCTGTAGTGCATGCTCTGGTAATCTCTCATCTTGACTTCTGCAATGTTCTCTACATGGGGCTGCCCTTGTATCAAGTTTGGAAGCTTCAATTAGTGCAAAATGCGGCAGCCAGGTTGGTCACTAGCTCTTTGAGACTTGACCATATAACACCCATATTTTAAGATCTACACTGGCTCCCAATTAGCTTCCAGGCACAATACAAGGTGTTGGTCATTACCTTTAAAGCCCTACATGGCTTGGGTCTAGGTTACTTATGGGAACGCATCTCCCTACACAATCCATCCCGCACTCTTAGAACAAGTGGGAAGAATTTGTTGGAGATACCATCATCCAAACATGTTTCTACTTCCCTAAAGGCATTCAGCATAGGTGCCCCTAGACTTTCAAATGGACTCCCAGAGGAGACCCACCTTGTTACATCCTTAGAAATCTTTAAGAAGGCAGTAAAGACTGAGCTCTTCCGACGCACTTATCCTCCTGACCTCCTATGAAGACCACTAGCATGGAACGAGACCAGCTGACCCCATGATTGATTGATGTTAATGTTTTTAGATTCTTATGCTTTTATGTTTTTATGTTTTTATTTTTTACTGTGGTTTTAATGGTGCAGTAATTAATGCTGCTACATTGTAATTGTAATTTTAACCTTGTTGTGATCCCACTTCGATCCATTGGGAGAGGCGGGAAGATAGAAATAAAAATTATTATTATTATTTATTAAATAGAGAGATTCTATGAAGGAGTAAAGAAGAAAATACAACACAACAACATGGGATTTCAGGTAATCAGAGGGGACTGGAATGCTAAAGTAGGCAGCAAAGAAGAGTAGAAACAGTAAAAAGATTTGGATTAGGCATAAGAAATGAAGCAGGAGAGCATCTGATAGAATTTTGTGAGGCCAATAACCTATTCATTGTAAACACCTTCTTCATACAACCAGAAAGGGCATCACCAGATGGTCAGTACAAATATCAGATAGACTACATAACTGGAGGCGGAAGATGGAGACGCTCTGTTCCTGTGGCCAAAACCAGACCAGCCACTGACAGTAGCACAGATCATGAACTACTAAAATAGTGTAAAGCTGAAGAAGAAAAAAACAGTAATTATATCGAAATATGATCTGAGCAATATCATAGCAGAATTTACTGGCAATTGTAAGAAATAGATTTGTGCTATTAAGTATAATTGGCTGATAACTACTTTGCCCAGCCCATTTTTCATACCTAGAATAATCTTTGTTCCTGATGGGGAGGGAGTAGCATGTATGCTCCAAGGCTCGTCTTCTCTCAGTATTGTTTCAAGGTACACAGGTCTCCACCTTTAAAGGATCTTTTGCCTCTCTGTATTAAAAAAAATTGATACACAAAACTCTTCATCTGCTACTTGTACCATGTGCAGGTATTTATCTAGGCTTGACATTTAATACTAATTGGGATACAAACTATCTTGACTGAACACTTTTACAAAACTTAACTTCATTCCTTCTTCTGTACTGGATGATCACTCTCAGGGAATTCCCTATACAATTGCTTTTGTCTTGGAGATGGATCAGTAGAGTCTCTAGCTCATGTCCTTTTTTGGTATATTTTATAAATAAGATCAAAGAAGATGCCTTATGCTTTTTAAAAACAAATTCAGTGGAAGATCTTCTTATTGACACTTGACTTAACATAAATTGTTTAATAGAAACTATTAAAATGCTTCTTTTCTCAGTTGCTAAGTATTCTTCAGAAAAATATGTAAAACCTGGTTTATTATGTTGTAAGAACCCCAATAACTGTTGAAAATGCAGTGCCATCACTGGAGAGAAGACTCATCATTATTCAATTTGCAACAGCATGGAAAAGCAGCTTCTGAGCAAGATTTTAAACCAGCTTCAAGCTATGGTTTTAATATCCTGGTTTGTTTGAAAGTTGGTACAGTAACCAAAAAACCTAGTTTAGAAAAAAATAGATAAATTCGGCTAATGAGAGACTTGGGTATTGTTTTTGCCTCATGCAAAGGGAGGATCAAAGTGGTAACAGGGACATAGCCAGGATTTTAGGAAGGGGGGGGTCCAGACTAAGTGCCACCATTATATTGGGGCTTGGGTGCAGTGCAGCAGCAGCACACACCATTCATTTTTCTAACGGAAGGGGGAGGGGTCCGGACCCCAAGAACCCCCCCCCTTGGCTACGTCCTTGGTGGTAATGTGAATATCCAGAGTCTCACTAATATTTTGGCTTGTAGAGTGAAGAGAATTGGGGAGATGGACATTTTTTTAAAAAAAATAATCAGGAAAGGAATGCAAGTGGTGCTCCCTTTTATAAGTCTGGAGAGGAGGAGGAGGAGGAGGAGAGAGAGGGAGATTGGGCTCAAAGGACTTGTACTAATGGCAGAACATGAAGCAAGGGACAGATATGTCTACACAGTACTTATCTTATTAATGAGAGACTAGTGTGCATTGATTCCTATTAGCTATTATTCAAGCTTTGAAATGCTATTTTTCTACAAAAGGATAAGAAACAGTGGTCACTGAGATAAAATATCATAGAAGTACAAGAAGTACAATGCATTATTTACTTGTGACTGGTAACTGATAAGTTGTGATTGGTAACTGGTAATGTCAAGCAGAGAAAACAGTATTCTACTTAAAGAAAGCCTGCATCTGTGCTGCAAAAATAATTCGGGTTGATACTACTTTAACTGCCAGAGTTAATTGCAATGGAATTCTGGGAACCATGGTTTGATGTGGCACCAGAGCTCTCTGTGATGTCTCACAAAACTATAATCTCAGAATTCAACAGCATTGAGCCATAGTAGTTACAGTGGTGTCAGACTAGATTATTTCTGCAATGTGGATGCAGTCCAAGTCACTAAATAACTCCAGATTCATCAACCCAAGTCTACTGCCACATTGCAGAAATAAAGCAGTTTGATATTGCTTTAACTATCATGGCTCCATCCTATGAAATCCTGGGATTTGTAGTTTGTTGAGCACCAGAGCTCTCTGACAGAGAAGGCTAAATATCTCTCAAAGCTACAAAATTCCATAACACTGAGTCATGGCAGTAAAAACAATGTCAAACTGCACTTTTTCTGTAGTGGAGATGCAGCCTGGATCATTTCGATGTTATATCAAGCAGATGGGAGACTTTCATGGAAAAACTGACTAGAGATGTGTTCAGAGGGCAACCATATTTGGATTTAAAATAAATGAAGCCATGAAAGTTTCAAGACAGTGTGTCCACTTCTAGTAAACCACTATTTTCTAGCCACAGCTGCAGTTCCAAGAGGAAATGAGCAAACTACATCTTACCTAAAATGCATCTTTGTATTTAACAGGGATGGTTTTGAAAATGCAGAGAGCAGCACTTGTAAGGGGGCGGCCATTCATAATTTGGTTTGCCATAGCATGGAAGGTCATTTCCTTGAGAATGGAGGAAGTCCCTCAGCTAAAGCAAATATTTGTATTGGGAGGAAACTCATCCATTGTAAACGGTGAGATGCCCCTTCTCAAAACCCTCACCTGCTTTGTTCTGAGGATGATTTTTAATTCCTCAGTGCCACAACAGAGAAGTCTAGGATTAAATCTTCTTTCCATGACAGCTGCAAAATCAAATGTGATCTCCCTCCCTCCATTTCCATTTCCCCACCTCTCACATGCACACTGATGCAAAATACATTTTAAAATGGTTGCATATTAAATATATAGATTTCAGATTACATCCAGTTTGGCTATAGCTTCATTAAAATCAATAGAGATTGCTTTCAAAGAATACTGAGTATAGTTATGGAACCAGCTGATTGGTAAAACAGGGGTAACAGCAACAGTTGTAAAATTGTAATTCCTTCTCCCCTTCCCTGTTATATTACAAACCTGATTACTTTTATCTTAGTTTTGTGGTTTAAAAATAGTGCTGTATGGTAATATTATAAATAGTAATATATAAAATTGAGAAGGTTGTTTTATAGACAAAGGGCAGGTGGAATTAAGATGCTAGTTTATCTCATTCCAGGGAAAACTCGTGTTTGGCACTCGTGAATGATCAAGTCCTGCTTTCCTTGTGGGGAAAATATATCTCTGTTCTGTATGCTCTTTTTATTTTTCTATTGTGTCTGTATATTTTTCTGTGTCAATTTTTATTTATATGCATATACCTGCTGCACTCACAGCAGAGACTATTAACTTTGCAAAAACATGAAGCAAATCAATTTAATCCACAGGTGCAATTTATTTGCCTATTGCAGCACACTGCAATTCTATCCCCATGACATGTCCCTGTAGCCTTCCACCATGGAGTCATATACATGACCAAAGACATTCGATTGGGGTATTTGGGTTTTTTAAAATTTTTGCTGGGCATATAAATACTTTTTCACATGGCAAAACTCTTCAACTGTAGAGTTAGAGCTATTCAAACCATGAATACAGGGTTTCTTAAGAGAGGGCATTTTGGGTATGTCCACATTGCATAATTATAGCAATTTGATGTGTCTGATGCCACCTGCCATGCTTCTATCCTATGGTATTTTGGGATTTGTAGTTTCACAACATCCCTAATCCCTGCTACACTCCCTTGAACTATAGCATTACAACTCTCTAGGAGAGCATTCTATGCATCTCATGAAATGGCAAATCCCAGAATTCCAAAGGATAGAATCACAGCAGTTAAAAGTGGTATCAATAGTATAATTGTTTAGTGTGGATGATTCCTTTATCTCTGGCATTTTGTGGTCATCATCACTGGTTTATCGTACTATCTACCAGGCAATTGTATAATAAATGTAACTCACTTTAATCCATCCAGCTAGTAGTGTGGCTATGACTTGTGGTAGCACCAACATCCCAAGCTCCCTTCAAGAATGGAGGGACAAAGAAGGGGAGAGGGAGAGAAAGAGATCTTTTGCTAGTACAGCCCTTGCAGCAAATTCCTCCATCCACACTTGCCATCCTCCCAGCTGCTTCATCCCAGTCAACCCACATTGGGAAATGGGTTCTTCCATGGAGAGACACGCAAATTCGTGAAGCGTTCCATATTTTTCTTTTAACCATTCATTAAGAAGCCAAGCCCTTCCTCCAGTCCATCTGCCTTGGTCCAGGCCTTGGAGGTGGAGAAGAACTGCTGGACCTGATCCCATTCCCCACCACCACTCCCCTCTCCTTTTGTGTCATGTCTTCTTAGATTGTAAGCCTGAGGGCAGGGAACCATCTAACTAAAATATTGTATGTACAGCGCTGTGTAAATTTACAGCGCTTTATAAATAAAGGATAATAATAATAATAATAATAATAATAATAATAATAATAATAATAATAATA
>NW_024802939.1:1521040-1528891 GCF_019175285.1 Sceloporus undulatus | reverse complement strand
CAGAAGCAGGATTGAGCCTGTGGCAGTATTGACACTAGTGGATGACACAGGGGAGGCTATTTGATTAGATGTTTATATTTCTAGGAGCTCAGTGATTTGCTGGACTCCATCACTGAGGAAGAATAAGTTGACAGAACAGTTGGCCCAAACCCTATTAATGTTATGTTCCGTGCAGACAGTACCACAGCTGCAGCTTTTTGTCTGCAGTGGTGGTGGTGGCAATGGCAGAGGAGGGGGAAGAGCAATCAGCAAAGACCAAGCTGCCCACCATTAGATATGATGCCTATCCCTACTCCAGCATTCTTGCAAACGTCTCAGAGTTTAGCCAGTGTAAGTTCTGTATGCTGGCATATGTGTATTCAATATCCTACCTTTCTTCCTGGATAGGACCCAAAGTGGCTTTCAAGAAACAGCGTGCCTCATAAGAGCATTTTGAGGCGGACTGCAGGTCCCTTCTAATGCACAAGCTTGCACTGCAGAAACAATCTATACTTGGGAGTGGAGCAATGATCCACTAAGGTAAGAGAAATCAAATGGCAGAGGCAAGACTTTTGTTTCAGGCAAAACCAATGTGAGTAATGTGAGGGTTTCCCCCATCAGCCCCTACCCAAAAGAAGGGAGGCTCATACAGATGCAAACATGTTCTTAAGAGATGGTGGCTTCCAGCATCACAGTTAAGCACCAAATGAACTGATGACATGTAGGTACTGGATACACGGATCCAAACTGATCTTGTGATCTGCTATATAATAAAATGTAAAGAAAGAAATCTGTTTTGTGCTTAGACAGCAGTGTTATTAGTGAAGAAGCTTATTGATCATGTGAAAATATAAATAGAACCGTTCAAATGTTTTATGAGACCTGAGGAAGGTGTATTCAGGGGGGAGATCTGCTGCTTTTCTCTAGACTGATCTGTGCATGTATGTTGTTCTGGTGGGCAATGTAGGGCATCTTTTTTGTGGGTTTTTTGGGCTATGAAAGCCTTTGAATGTAGGGCATCCTTTTCCATATTTTTTTATGGAAAAGATCTTGATTCTACTGATGTGTGTGCCCACACTGCCAAAATGTAACACTTTGATCCCACTTTCCTGATTGCATCTTATGGAATCCCAGGCTTTGTAGGATGGGGTGTATTGGTATTCTCTCCTAGAAAGTTCAAATCCACTCCTTTGAACTACAGCTTTAATGTTCTCTGGCTGGTAATTCTAAGGACCTCGCCAAATTAATCATTTCAGGATTCCATAGGATGGAGAAATGGGCATGAACAGCGGTATCAAGCTGTTATAACTGCAGTGTGAACACACCCTGAACCATTTCTATAGAGCAGCTGTCAGATGGCAAAACAACCAGCTAGTGAAGAAACCATGATGGATTTAAAATGGTCTTATTTTGTATTCAGAACTTATAATGGGTGCGTTGCTTTTTTCCACCCAAGCAGGAAACTGCAGTGTGAGCAAGATGAAAATTGCTATCAAGTTCTAGATTTTGCTTTTGTTGCTTTGGTGTGCATGATTATCGTCAATGCAATTCCCTTAACAGTTAAAATGGGTGATGTAAAAAAAAAAATTCTCTGCTGTATCACGGACCTTTTGACCATTTTTGTCAGGAATTGTTAATCTGATTATATGCCACAGATGTGTTGCTGGTGGTTAATTCTTCTCAAGAGTGCATTTAAAACCAAATATAGGGTTATCATGTTAAAACTGTGAGGTATTATGTTTTATCATATTACACAGGGTACACAAATAATACTGCAGATACTATCCATACTATTGTACAGTTTAAAATCCAAACATTCAAACAAATTGTCTCACTCTATTGTATCACTGGTTGTAATCTCTGTGTGTGTGTGTGTGTGTGTGTGTTTGTGTGTGTGTGTGTGTGTGTGTGTGTATGCCTTCAAGTCGCCTATCGATGAATGGCAGCCTCATTAATTCCAAAGCATTTTTTTAGCCAAGGAATATTTATATCCCTAAGAAAGGACAGGACAGGGACAACCTGGATCTTAAGGGAAGTTACTTTTCTATTGCTAATGGAAATGAAAGTTTTCTACATGGCTTTTATTGCCCTTTGTCCCATGGCCAAGAAGGAGAGTGACCTTTGCCTGCATTAAGATTCCTCCAGAAAAAGCTACAACAAAAATACAACAGAAACAACATCTGATACAAAATGTAGGCCTCTGACTCTACCATCATCACTTTTACTTTTCTTCTCCGGTATAATTTTTAAACATCTTTTGTCTGATGAAGAAGCCAGTAAACCTTTGAAAACTTACACTATCTAAAGTCGAAAGCTTTCATGGCCGGCATCCATAGTTTTTTGTTTCTCTGAACATGCCAGCCAAAGATGCTGGCGAAACGTCAGGAAGAAACTCTTCTAGAACATGGCCACATAGCCCGAAAAACCCACAAAAAACTATTACACTATGTCTTTTGTGCATTTTAACTGCCAATAAAGGTATTGCTCTTTTATGGATTTTGTATTTCCCATAAAGGAAAGAAAACAACAACCAGAAAGTGCCATTTGGTCAAGTGTCTCAAATCCTAGTAGTTGCTACTACAGCTGCTAATTACTCCAGTGGTGTTTTGCCATGTAAGCATTCCTGACAGGAATTAATGACACCAGTGACCTACCAATGGTATTATAGTGACTGTCAAAAAGTGATTGTTTATACTGAGCCATACATGTTGTTCAAAGGAGTGGCACATGGTGAAGCTGTGAGGGGACTTGTATTTGATCAAGATGACAAGCAGTGGCAGATTCCTGCTGCTCCCTGTAACAGAGGTAGGATGACAAGTATTTCGTGTCATTTCAATGTAGATTCCGACACAAGCCAATTTATGGTCCAATTTATGTCTTGACTCTTGTAGTAAGGCCAAGCAAGCTATAAAATGTAATAAGAATTTCTTCAATCAGTGTCCGGAGGAAAAACAAATCACTCAGTTACTGACACAATATTGCATCAACACTCCAGTAAAGTTCTCACAAGTGTGTGACATGCCCCAGGGCTACTAGGAGTGTGTCGAATAAAAAGCTTGGCACAGTAGCATCACATCCCTAATACAGTGGCTCCAAAACTTTACAACCATTATCTGGTCACTTTTTATCCTAGTAGCTTTCCTGTTCATTAAAAAGAAACACTCTTCTATACCTTATGTCCTCTCCTTCCAGTTTCAGACTTTCCTTGTTACAACTTTGTTGTCTTTTTGTCCCTCTCTTTCATTAACTGCATAATACATACAGTAGACAGTTGCCCAACTAGTCTCCATAGATATTTTTTAAACAAACTCATGGTGATATAATATTAATTAGGTTCTCTGATCTCTCTTTCCATATGGTCAGCAATTTAGTAAGAGATTTATTTTCCACAGCTTTCCATTTCGCTGTCTCTCTATGTGCCTTCATCAAATTGCCTATTGACTTATGGTGACCCTATGAATTTCATAGGGTCTTCTTAGGCAAGGAATACTCAGAAATGGTTTTTGTCAGTACCTTCCTCTGAAATATAGCCCCCAACCCACAGTATTCATTGATGGTCTCCCATTCAAGTACTAACCAGGGCTGACCTGCTTAGCTTCCACAATCAGATGGGATATGGTGCCTTTAGGTTAATTAGGCCTACTTTCCATTTCAAGGGAGGTTGAAACTAAGTTTCACAATATAATTGCTACACCATTTTCTCTAGTGCCTCCTGAATTGAGACTTCTAGTAGGCCAAGCCTGGGCTATCCTGCCATCCTACATGGAGTCCTTCACTTCTGGGCTATATGTCTCTAATCCTGATGTTACTTGTCATGGATGACTAGCTGCCACCTGCCTGTTTCCACTGCTTGGAATTTGTTCAATGTAGTGAGTACATGATAGACATCACCATAGGTCAGGCTCTAGATTTTGTGGTTCTCGGACCTGTGAGAGCAGTTCAAGTCCATTTCAAAACTGTAGAACCTGGTAGAGGCTGAATTCCAGAGCAGCAATGAAGCATGGTAAGTACTGAAGGCAAATGTCTAGTCAAAATCAATTAGCAAAAGGGACCAAAAGGTTCTCTTCACACTACAACTGAAAAGGATTTTAAAGGTCATAGTCCAACAACCAGTGATGCAAGATATCCACTACTTCTACCCCATCCTCTGGACACATTCCAGTTTGCTGACATCTTTCTTAAACCATAGTGCCAAGAAATGGACACAGAATTTCAAGTGAGGTATAATGAAAGCAGAGTGGCACCATCACCTTTCATCATCTGGCCAATATACATCTGTTGATGAAGTCTAGAATTGCATTAAATAATAATAATAATAATAATAATAATAATAATAATAATAATAATAATACTTTATTCTTATATACCGCTATTCCTTTTTCAAAATCATAGCGGTGTACACGTTAGAAAACAGTATAAAAACAGCAAAAACAGTGTTAAAACATCAAATAACAATCTAAAAACAGATAATAAAACATCAACTCTTAGTCTTTTTAGTCACTCATTAGTTGACAGGAGTTCCATTTCTGTCCCCTCAGAATGGGGACAGTATTTGCCCACTTCCAGTCTCAATGCACTTTAGCTGTTCCCCAAGATTTTCCAAATATTATATTTATTTAACTGACATACCTTCAGCACTCCAGGATGTAATTAATCTAGTTCATCAGTTCTTTTCAAGTGCTCTGATGTTGCTATAAGCTTCTTTATCTGTCTTCAGATGCAACTTCTTATTTGCATCATTTTATCTCTTTTTGCTGGGTCATTTACAGTTCTTCTTATGGGAGAAGACTGAAGAAAAGTAGGAACTGAGCAGTTTCACCTTTTCTTTAGCACATGTTAACAGTTCCTTTCTTCATGCAGCAGACCTATCAGGTTTTTTGTTCTTCCTCTCATTCCAAACATAGCCATGTTGAGGGATATTTCAACATCTCTCTTAGGTCATGCTTAGCTTATCCTGCCTGCAGCTTTTCCTAAAAATGCTAGCTACACATTTGTACTCACCAGGGCTGCTGAGAGAGTGAATATTTTTTTCAGTCACCAGGAAGTTTGTTTGTTTGTTCGTTTTCTCAAAGCTCCTCAAGTCTTTGTGGGAAGGGGGTGAGGCCACCCAGTTCATTGCTGCCCACAATCAACATCCTCTCTCCCTACCCACTTACATGATGCCACTCTTTGACCCACACCCAGAGATTGTCTCCTCGTCTGAATGATGATAGTATGTCCAGAAACATGCAATTATTACACTGCATATTTCAAGCCTATTTTTTTTTAAATCAGATGACATATTCTCCCATATTTTATGCACAGGACAAATGCGTCTTCTAATTGATGTCTGCTTTCTACATGCACACTTCACCAAAAAGCAAAAATGAAAAAAATAAAATAAAAATGCTTCAGAGAAACTGCTTGACCAAGATGCAGAGATATGTAAACATATTGAATATATTTTCAATTAATTATGTACAAGTCATTTGATTGATTGATTGATTGATCTTTTATCAGACTGTATGCTTAGTCATTTGTGCTGTTGCGAGTTTTGACCCTTCTTCTGGGATGACTGTCTATGGCTTTCCAGATAGATAAGCTTTCTTCTAAATACCAAGTTAGAAATCTGAATGATGTTTGTTACTGGAGTAGCCCTCATGGGCTTGGTACAAACTGCCCCAAAATGGCTGGCTGGCTGGCAGCAGCTTGTTTGCCTGCAGAGGGATGCTGCAGCAGCCAAACTGCTCAGCATCCCTCCACCCTAAAAAGAACCCAGAAAAACCAGGTTCTTTTTAGGATGGTGCGCACACGTCACGAATGCACCATTGCAGCACTCATGATGTAAGTGATGCACAGTGACATCTATATGCTGCACATCGCTTACATCAAGATGGTGGCCCCCGTGTGGAAGGGAGGCCATCATTAGGCCGCCGCCATGACATGCTAGGGTTCCAGAGCATGCGGTTGCCGCTTTTGGCCTGTATGTCCTGGGCCTTAGTTCTGAATATATGGATTTGGGATTTAAAGCCTATTTTAGTTAGGAATGGGGTTTTTGTTTTTGTTACTGAACACAAACAGCTAACAAGGAATTATTTTTATTTTATTTTATCCCCATAATGTCATGGAAGTAACAATACATGTGGGGCTAATGGTGGAAATGCTAGTGGAGGTGACTGGAGGAGAAGCCAGTTTACAGGAGTGGGAGTAGAAGAGTTTCATTCTCACTAGGTGGCCTAATCACACCTCCAGTCTGAAAAGTTCATTATTAGTGGTGCATGCAAAACAAAAAGAAGTAAAATCTAATTCAGGCTGGTTTTTAAAATCAGACCTAGTGCAAAAATGAGCACAACTGGCTCCCCCTTTTAAAATGGTTGTTCTCTTAATTATTAGCCAAGACTAAGGTACAAAGGCCTGCAGTGACAGCAAATCACAATGGTAATGACTGACAGACCCTTTGAATCCCTACAAGCCCTATCATTCCAAGACAGCACATTATTTTATTTATTTATTTTATTATATTTATTTATATCCCACTCTTTCCCCAAAACTGGGAGTCAGAATGACTTACAAGACTAAAAACAGTACAATTACAAATACAGAAAAGTGTTACATTAAAACAGAGTTGAATTATTACAATATTAAAACAGACTGCATATAAAAGAATAAATATAGTTAAAAAGATAAAAGTGTTTAAAATACTTCAAAAGAATACAACACCCAGCCCATTCTTTAAAAACCTCCTTTTTTAAAAGCGTCTCTGAACAAGAAGGTCTTAATCTGCCAATGGAAGGACAATAAAGAGAGGGCCATTCTGGTTTCCCTGGGAAGGGAGTTCCAGAGTCTAGGGACAGCCACGGAAAAGACCCTCTCTTGTATCCCCACCAACTGCACTTGTGATGGTGGTAGGATGGAAAGAAGGGCTTCTCTTGTGGATCTCAGAGTTGGGTCAGCTCATATAGGGACAATGCGCTGGGACAATGAGAGTTGTAGATCTGCATATCTGGAGAACTTCAGGTTATGGAAGGATAGGCCTTGATAGAGATTAAACCACAGTTATGTCCCATGAGGAAGGTGGAAAGCAAACTATGGCCATGCAAATTTGAGTTTGTTCCAAGCAACCTGTGTGTTTGAAAGTCAACAGAAGGAACAGTTCAAATATGGACTGCTCATACAGAGAAGACTGATACAGCCTGAACAAAGCATTGCAGCCAGACAGTTGATATTGACTACTCTTTAATGGTGACACAGTGGAGGACAAAAGAGCTATGATATAGTGGAACCTGATTCCCAGGGATGGAATGCAGAGATTGTTTTCATTACCAGGGATAATGACATGATTTGTCACCCTCTTTCAGGCATTCATTTTTTTTTCTGAGCAGCTACAAGGGGGATGGGTATTGTTAATTTCTTCTACAACAAAGTATTGTGGGATATCTTTGTGATTAGGCAAATAATTTTGAAGTCACTTGTCCTTGAGCAGGAAATAAAAACTTATTATCTTTACCATGTCTTCCTCCCCAGTTCTGTGCCTGGTGGAGATGAAAAAAAATGTGAAAAATGATCTGTTGGATATAGATCACTTGTCTGATCTTTTGGACTCTTCTTGAGGGTGTGACCATGGAGACTAGCTAGACAATGCCAACACTTCAAAATTTGGCACTACACCACTGCAAGGCAGAGGAGCTGATCTGGTATAGCTGATCTTTACTGAATCCAGATCAGAAAAACACCATGAGTTATATCCTATTTGCCCACTGGGAAGCTGGTAGAGTGTGCCTCCCCCCCCCCCCATGTTTTGAGGCCTTTTCCCTACCTGCCGATGATACAAGCACAATATAAGTAATAATAATAATAATAATAATAATAATAATAATAATAATAATAATAATA